>NW_007252918.1:1198293-1198964 GCF_000164805.1 Carlito syrichta
CAGATGGCACTTACCACTTAGTACAAGATCTAAGACTCATTAATGCGGCTGTCATCCCCATTCACCCGCTAGTCCCCAATCCTTATACCATTCTATCCTCAATTCCCCCGACTGCCACTCACTTTTCAGTCCTCAACCTTAAAGACGCGTTCTTCACCATCCCTCTGGCAGCGGACTCACAAAATATCTTCGCTTTCACGTGGACTGACCCAACATCTCGCCATTCACAATTCACCTGGACAGTCCTGCCACAAGGATTTTGAGATAGCCCCCACCTGTTCAGTCAAACCTTAGCAGCAGATCTTAAGTCTCTCTCACTTACCAAATCCACCCTTATTCAGTATGTGGACGATCTCCTCCTGTGTAGCCCTTCCTTAGCTGATTCTCAAACAGACACTGCACTCACTCTTAACTTTCTAGCAGAAAAGGGATATCGGGTATCCCCTCAAAAAGTCCAACTGTCTGCCACACAAGTCACATATCTGGGGGTAGCCATCTCACACCGACAAAAGGCCATAACGACGGACCAAAAAGCCCTAATCCAATCCCTAAATATACCCAAGACTAAAGAGGAAATCCAATCATTTTTGGAGCTGGCTGGATACTTTCGAGCGTGGATTCCCAACTTTGCCCTACTTGCAAAGCCACTCTATACTCTCATGAAGGGAGAC
>NW_007252919.1:0-29689 GCF_000164805.1 Carlito syrichta
ACATTCTGCTGAGAGGACTATCTCCAGGCTTATGAAAGCTTCCTGTAACCTGCACATGCATTCTGCTCCCTTCGCACTCCCACCCTGCTGCTCTTGTGACCTTCCTCCATCTCCATAAACACATATGCTTTATGTGTTACTCTTGTGTCTAAGACATTGTTTTCCAAGGTGAAGCCTCCAAAACCTACTAAACCTGTAGGAGAAAGTTCTCATGTGTCCCTTGAAGAGTATATTTTAATCTTAATAATAATACTTATGGAATGACCCCTTTTGAATCTTAATAATAATACTTATGGAATGACCCCTGAACTAACTCCACTAATTTACAGGTTGCTTTACCAGATGTCCTGAATTCAACTTCATGGTTCAACTGAATTGCACACTCAACCTGGGGAACACCTACAGAGAAATAGATCTTATTTATTGAAAAAAAAAATTAAAACACTGGAAATGGCATGACCTGCCCAGCTTGCCATACTCCTTCTGATACCTGATAGACGTCTTGAACATTGAAGCATCCTTCATTTTAGCAAGTCTGTGGCTTAATGTGGACTTGCTCTTAATATTCTTCTAAGAAAAGGACTCAGCTGTCAACATCCTCACTTTTCCATCTGGGGAGATACAAACTGTAGGGACGGATCTACAGCATCACCTAACAGTATGCAATGCTGGACCCAGAAGAAGCCTTGGTGTTTGTGGGGGCTCAGAGCTACTGAAGTGCTCCCCTCCTCCTACTCCATTCACGCTTCCATCCTTAGAGATGCTCCCATTTTTTCAGAGAAAAACCAGATTCCCACTGGGCTCTGTTAAGTGAGAAGAAAGGGGCTTCTTCCTTGTTTGTCCTATTCACTCCTAATATCCAGGCAGAAGAAAGATGACCTAGCTTATTCTAGGAAGACAAATTTAATTAAGTAATTAAATTTAATTATGATACTCTTCTGATGAATTGTGGAAACACTGAGTTGTCTTTTGACTCTTGAAACATATTTTGAGCCTTCTTTTAACCACCACTATTAGTGTGGGTATTTCCTCAAGGGGTAGGAAAGTATCAGTCTCAGAAAATCATTTAAAGTACAGTCTGACACCTATTTTCCTTTTTTTCTTCCCAGCTTCCAAGATTAGATATTCACAAGCAAACTGACACTTCTGGAGACAACATCCTCAACTTTGGTGTTTCATGTGGCTGAACGACTTTAATAAGTAAGAATTTCAAGTGAGAAGAGAGCAATGGATATAACAGCATTGATTGGCTATTGGAGTCTTGGATTATTGATCCGCAAAAGAACACCATCCAGGGACTCTATTTCCTATACCCAGAGAGACCACTGCATAGCCTATAGTGATAAACTCTAATTATATGTGGAGTTGCTACATGTATGTATGTGTATGAAAGTATTCATTTTATCAACTATTTTATCTCAGCAAGAGGCTGGGTGCAGTGCTCAAGCCTATAGTCTCAGCACTTTGGGAAACCAAGGCTGGAGTTCAAGACCAGACTGGGAAACATAGCAAGATTCTGTCTCTACAAAAAATTTTTTAAATTGCCAGGTGTGGTGGCATGTGCCTGTAGTCCCAGTTACTCAGGAGGCCACGATGGGAAGACTGCTTGAGCCCAGGAGTTCGAGGCTGTGGTGAGCCATGATCACACCACAGTACTCCAGCCTGGGTGACAGAGTGAGACTCCAACTCAAAAAAACAAAAATAAACAACAACAAAAACTAATCACGATTTTATACATATATTCCTTGGTAATTTTTCTTCACGACTTGACAAAGATCTGAAGCTGAATGCACAAAGTCTAAAATCCTTAATGATTTTAATATAGTTTAAAGAATAATTATAAAATATACCCTGCGGCTGGCACCCAAGTCAAGAACAGAAACAATAACAGCACCCTAAAACCCATACATACCCCTTCCCAATCATAGCCCCCACTCACCCCCAGAAGTAACTACCATTATCCCACCACCTGTGATTATACCTTTCTTATTTTCTTTATAGTTTTAAACCCTTGAATACATCTCTAAACAATATAGTTTAGTTTCAATAACTTCCTATGTCTTCCAAAAAATATCTTTCTAGTAGTAACTTTCACCACCTTCCTACTAATAATTAGAATCATCCCTTAAGTATTCTTTAATAGTTTGCTCCATTTGTTTAATATTTTGTTTGTGAGAGTCACCCATATTATTCTGTGGTAGCTACTATAGTTAGTTCATTCTCTTCATTGTATGCTGTTAATTGTATGAATATATGAGGATTTCTCAATTCTAGTGTTGACAGCTGTTTGGAGTTGTTCCTACTGGGATCTATGGTGAAAACACTGCTACGGACCTTTAGTATCTGTCTCCTGGCTTCTCTGGGCATAAACCTGGAGTGGAATTGCTGGGTTGTATGCTCTAAACATCTTCATCTCTATTGGAAAAATATCTGCTTTCCAAAGGGGTGGTAGCAGTTTACACTCTTGGTAACATTTCTATTGCTCCACATACTTGCCAATATAGTATAGCTTTAATTTTTGTAAACCTGGTAGGTGCGTAGTATTTCACTGTGGTTTTAATTTTCATTTATCTGATTACTGATTAAGTTAAATGCATTTACATATGCTCATTAACAACAAATTCTAGGTCAAATAATATTAATATCTTTGCAGATTTTTTATATACATAGCTAAATTGACCTCTAAAATGCAAAAAATAGACTTTGTTTTTATTTCACATTTCTTTGGTTGCTAGTACATTTAAAGATTTAAAATATTTTAAGACATTTGACAGGGATGTTTGTATCTCTTGTATCATTCTATTGTAGATGGTTTATTGGATAGTGTTCCAGTTGTTTAATTTCTAATCTAAGGTTTCCAATGTAGGCTGGGCATGGTGGCTTACTCCTGTAACCCTACCTCTTAGGAGGCCAAGGTGGGAGGATTGCTTGAGCTCCGGTGTTTGAAACAGCCTGAGTGACATAGCAGGACCCTGTCTCTAAAAAATAAATAAATAAATAAAAATAAAGTTTGTTCTACTAAAATTGACTCCAAAAGAAATGGAAAATCTGTATAAACATAACAAAAGTAAAGAGATTGAATTAGTAAACAATAACAAAAACTTGTTACAAAGACCATCTCAGGACCAGATAGTTTCACTGGTCAATTTTATCAAATGTTTAAAGAATTAGCATGCATTCTTCACAAACTCTTTCCAAAAATGAAGAGGAGACACAATTTCCAATGCATTCTATGAGGCCAGTGTTACTTTGATACCAAAATCAAATTTAAAAATTACAAGAAAAAAAACAAAAAAAACTATAGACTGCCACCCCTTATGAATATAGACACAACACTTCTCAACAAAATTCTAGGAAACCAGATTAAGCAATACAATAAAATGATTACATACTGTGACCCCACGGGATTTAATCTAGGAACATGAGACACAAAAATTAATCAGCATTAATATAACAAATGGAAAAAACAGTACATACTACTATCTCAACAGACACCAAGAAAGCATTTGACAAAATGCAACAACTTTCAAGATAAAAATAACAAACTAGTAATAGAAGGAACCTTCCTCAAGAAAAAGGAGACTGTTTTCTACAAGCACAATCATTAAAGGTCTTTATCTCACCCTAACTCCAATTACGCTTCTATTGATATTTTGCTTTCTATAAAAGCAAAAATAAAAATAAAAACGGAAAAGTTTTTTATTCCATGCTAATCTTTGTTTGTAGTTTTTCAATATAGGTATGATTACAGATCTCTGAAATAAAAAAGACATATCGGTAATATTTTTTGTGAAGTTTGGTAACTTTATGTTTTATCTTTCTCTGTATGGTTTATCTTTCCCATTTCCTCTAATATATGTCATATTTTTCTGACTGTGCACTTAACAGGCTTCCCAAGTTTAATTGTTGTCCAGTGGGAACACTATGCTTGCTTGATCTTGAGGTTGGATACCCACCATATGTTTGTATATATTATACCAAGTTCCTTTTTTCTCAGTGCATGTTTTTATATGTGGGGGTTGACTAGAGTCAAACGAACAGATTAAATTATATTTCAGTCACTAAAATAAAAAATAAATAGTAAATAAAGTTTGTAATCTAAAATCTCCCTGAGATTAGCAAGATTAAGATATGTTAGACTATATCAAGTGGGGCTTTTGGGGGATATTAGGCTTCTACAATAGACTTCTCAACTATCATTTTTAGGTAAATTTCAGTGCATTAGTATCTGTGAAGCTACTCTGAACGCTCAGGAATAATAAAACAAAGGGTAGTGACTTCTACTTCTAGAAAGATGGAAGAGACATACTTTTCCATTTTCCTTCTGCTAAGTACAACCAAACACCCTGGACATTAAATACAAAGCAAACATAAAAATGCTCTAAGTGGTAGTCGGGCTCGGTGGCTCAACCTGTAATCCCATGCCTTTGGGAGGCTGAGGTGAGTGGATTGCCCGAGTCCGCGGGTTCAAGACCCGCCTGGCCAGGCAAGACCTCATCTCTACAATAAAATAGAAAAACTAGCTGGGCGTGGTAGCGCGCGCCTGTAATTCTGGCTACTCTGAAGGCTGAGGCGGAAGGATCGCCGGAGCCTCGCAGGTCGAGGCGAGAGAGTGAGACTCCAACTCAAAAAAAAAAAAAAAAAATGCTCTAAGTGACGAAGAACAAAAGACAGACCATGTAGAGCTCTGAAATCTGAAGAATGACACAGTGCTGAGCTCTCTGGGCTTTCTTTTTGCCCCATGTATCCCAGATGGTTGCCAGAGAAGCTGGCTACACAGAGATGCCACTGGGTACAGATAAAAGAAAAAAGCCCCAACAAAAATCCTGTTCCTTCTGGTTAAAGGACCAAGAAAGGGGCAAGACAGATAAATTTAGAAAATAATCTTTCTACTGCAGCCAAAACCAAAGAAAAAACTGTGATAGAGGCTCAGCAGGGAGCCTAGACTTCTACCCTCTCCAGGTGCCCAACACATCCACCAGGGTCATGTCCAAGAAGACTGAGGGAGGAGCCAGCACTTTATTCTAGTTGGGTAGTAATGAAGCCCCTCTTCTCCATGGTGTCAGTGAAGATACCTAGACTTGCATCCTCACCCAGCAACACTGAGATACTCCTGGAGTCAGTACTTGCACTACAAAAGGGAGGTCACCTCCTGCCTCCACCCCTTGACTTGTGGAGCTAATAGAAGCCATAGGTAAAACAGTAATGAGGAAAGTAGCAATAGCGGCCTAGCGGATAGCTGGAATGCCCACCTCTACCCAGCAGTAATGAGGCGCCACCCCCTTGGATTTCAATAGAGGCTGCTGCTTATATGGAACTGAGAGTTCACACAAATGATCCTGTTTCTACTTCCCAGATTCTGGTTTTTCTTTGTTTATTTGCTTGTGGCTTTCAAGTCTCCCAGAGTCAAATTTAGGATACCACAGTGCCACGGATCAAGTTACTTTCACTCAACCTGATGTTCTGTTTCTAATTCTAGTGTTCTCTGGCCTCTGTGACGTTCTTTGAATGTGGCATCCTGGCTTGGCTACATTCCTCAATTTTTCAGTCAAATACACATCTTGTTGCTGCTGTGAAGGTGTTTTGTAGATATGACTAAGGTCATGATCAACTAAGGTTAAAACAGGAAGATTAGCCTCATTAATCTGGCAGGCCTGATTCATTCGAAAGACCTTAAGAGCAGAGTTGAGGGTTCGCTGATGAAGAAGAAATTCCATCTGTGGACAGCAGTATTATCCCATGCCCAAGAGTCATGTGCCCTTTCTGATGGCCTGTCCTATGGGCTTAACCAGTCCCCACAATCACTTAAGACAATCCCTTTCGGCATATCTTATATGGGGGGGGGACCCAAAAAGACCCCAGAATTTATTTATAAAAAGTATGTATTTATTTTTACATGTTTAAAGTTCAGTTATCTTCAATGTACTCTTCATTTGATACAATACACCTATCAAGATGCTTTTTTCACTGCTCAAAACAGTTTTTGAACTTGTCAATTTTGATGCCTTTAGTGCTTCTGCTGTTTTTTTGTTTCAGCTCTTCCACATTGGCAAAATGCTTCCCTTTTTGCATTGGGGAAACAAACAAACAAAAAAATCAGTTGGGGCGAGATTGGGTGAGTAGGGAGGGTGGGGCATAGGGATCATGCTGTTTTTTGGTCAAAACTGCTGAACATTCAGCTTAATGTGGGCAGGTGCATTGTCATGGTGGAAGAACCAGTCACCTGTTTACCATAACTCAGGATATTTCTTCCGCAAAATTGTGATGCAACCTTCTCAAAACTTCCACAAAAAAGAAAAAACTTTGGTTGATCATCTGGAAGAACAAATTCTGAGTGTACTACAAGGGGTCTGCCTTCCAAAAAGTAATTCCGGGCTTCTTTGGTACCCCCCTCATATGTCTCCTACTAGTTTTGTTTCTCTGACAGAATACAAGGTGATTTATATATTTTTCTACTTTATAGTGTATAGCACTGAACCATTGTGGAATTATGTTGAGAATAAGCAATAAGTAAATACTCCTTGAATATCTCATTAGGCCAACCCCAGGATCAATTCCAATCATAATGTGTTACCTCTAATATTTTCTATCTTCAATCCTTCTCTTTCTCTCCTCCTTGCTACCATCCCCTCCAATTACCTGTACACCTTTACCTCAACAATATATCTCTCCAAATATTCCTTTAAATCACAAAAAAAAAACAAAGCACAAACCTCCTTTGATGCTTCAATCCCTGTGAATTTCCTACTACGTCATTCTTTCCCTCCACTGCCAAACTTCTTGCAAATGTATTTTATCACTTATTTTATTTGCTTGCTTCTTAACCACTGGTACCTAGTTTCCATGTCTACTACTCTACTAACACTGGTCTCTTGAACTTTCAAGGTTCTTGAACTTTCCAGGTCACTAAATCCAAACATGCAGATCCTGCTAGTTGCCTCCCAATGTCCGTTCTCCCCTTCTTTCTTTGTAATAGAATCCTAGGCAAGCTGTTCAGCTGAAAAGGTACATTTCCCAGCATCCTTTCCTCCTAAGAATGGTCTGTTATTCAATTGCGGTCCAGGAGCAAATTTATAGAAAAAGCATTTGTAGAACATTCTTTTTTAAAGAATGGAGCATCCCCTTTTCTTCCCATCCTTTCTCTTTCTTCCCTGAGTACAGATGTAATGTTTTGTGCATTAGCAGCCATCCTGGATCAGGAGACAAACTTGAGGCTGTAATCTGAGTGAGATGGTGCAGAAAGATAAGGACTCCAGTTTTGTCCTTAGTGGACGTCAGGGAGTTTCCAAATCAGTAACTTCCTCCAGACTTCTGACTTCTTTTTCACAAGAGAATAAATGTTTGAATGTTTAAGCCACTGTATCAGGGCCTCCGTTTCTAGTAGCTAAATTCAATCCCTGATGTATACCCCAGTGGTCTCTGACTGTTCATTCATGCAATCATTGCACAAATATTGTTATGCAACTACTTTTGTGCCAACACCACCTTAGATACAGTGGAAATAAGACCAAGTTCACCAGGTTTGAAAGGCTGTTTGGACATAGAAATGGAGAAGTCGGGGGATAGTTGGATTGAAAAAAATTCTATAGCTTAAAAGAGAGTTTGGGAAGGTGTAGTTTTGATATAGGTCACCCATAGTTACTCTTTTTTTCTTTTTTCCTGGGTGGGGGGGGTTCAGGGTCTCACTTTGTCACTCAGGCTGGAGTGCAGTGGTACGAATATTGCTCACTGCAGTCTCGACCTCCTGGGCTCAGGTGATCTTTCGACCTCAGCCTCCTGACTAAATGGAACTACAGGCACATGCCACCATGCCAGCCTAAGCTTTTGAATTTTTTTATTTTTTTTATAGAGATGAAGTCTCAGTATTTGGCTGAGGTTGGTCTCAAACTCCTGAGCTGAAGTGATTCTTTCACCTCAGCTTCTCAAAGTGCTGGGATTAAAGGTATGAGCCACCACGCCTGATCTGTAGTAGTTACTCTTTAATAAAATCATCTTGGGAAAGAAGGCCGAAAGAAAGTGAAGTTTCGAACAGCCCAGGAACACTCCAGCATTAGGAGGTCTGATAGAAGTAGGGTTGGGACGGAGAGGCTAGTGGTGAAAGGAAAACCAAAAGGTATGCTGTGGTAGAAGCCCAGAGGAAAAAATGCTTTAGGGCAGGAGGGAAGAGTCAGATTCTACTGAGAGGTAGAATCAGACTCAACAGAGAATTGGCAGTTCTTCATCTTGAAAGGAGAGTAGCCTTGAAGCTATTGAAGCTTTGATTTCACAGTTCCTCACCCAACAGTCTTCTCCCAACATCTTGTACCTAACTCTGTAGCTGCAGTTTTATATTAGTTTGCTGAAAGACAACTCTCCAAATTGTATACATTCAAGCCCCATACAATGTGCCCCTTTACGTCTCTATGACACCTTGACCACATATACTTTGTTGACATTATTTCTTCCTTAGTTTCTTGTGGCACCTCATTCTCTTTTACTGCTCTCTCCCCTTTCCAGCCATTCTCTAAATGAAAACATGGGATGACGTTAGAGCTCAACTTGTTCTCTCTACACTATCCCTTAGGTTAACTTGTTCATATTTTCCCTACATGAACAATTTCCAAATTTGCACTTCTAGTACTGACTTATACCACCCAAACAGCGGCAAATAATTATTCCCCTTTGAAATTAAAATTTATCTTAAAAAAAACAACTCATGAGCAAAAGATGAAGTGGATAAAAATGGAAAGACGTATATGCCTGACCCAGTCAATGTTACTCATTTTCATGCTTTTTCAGAAAAGAAATAGAAGACAGCCTATCTTAGTTATCTATTGCTGAGTGACAAGTTACCTCACATTTATTGGCTTAAACAACAACATTTATTACTTCACAGTTTCTGTAGGATACCAGCCTAGATGGGGCTTATTTGGGTCCTCTGCTTCAGGATCTTTCCCAGACTGTAGTCATGGTTGACAGATGTCACAGTTGTCTCAAAGCTAACATGGGGTAAGGACCCACTTCCTTGCTCCCTCACATGCTATTGGCTGGATTCAGTGCCTCTAAGGTTGTTGAGGACCACAGTTTCTGCTGGCTGTCGGCTGGAGGTGGCCCTCGTCTCCTTGCCATTCAGACTTTTCTTTTTTTTTTTTTTTTTTGAGTTGGAGTCTCACTCTGTCGCCCAGACTGGAGTGCAGTACCGCTCCTGGCCACCGCAGCCTCGACCTGCTGGGCTCTGGCGATCCACCCGCCTCAGCCTTCCAAGTAGCCAGAATTACAGGCATGCGCTACCACGCCCGGCTGATTTTTTGATTTATTGTAGAGATGAGGTCTCGCTGCCCAGGCGGGTCTCGAACCCGCGGGCTCAGGCAATCCACTCACCTCAGCCTCCCAAAGGCGCGGGATTACAGGCTGAGCATTTCTATAGGGCAACTTATAATGTGATATGTGGCTTCATCAGAGAGAACAAGTTGGAGGGCAAGAGGAAGCACAAGCAATATGAATGTCATTTGTAACTTAATCTCAACAGTCACATTCATCATTTTTGTCTTATTGTAAAAATAAAAGTGAGTCCTTAGGTCCAGGCCATACACAAGAGGAAAGGATCACACAAAGGATATCAGGAGGCAGAGACTGCCGGAGCCATTTTAGAAGCAGCCTACCACACAATCCCTGTCTTCCAGGAATTCACAATATATTTGAGAAGCATTATATAAATGTCTGGAAAAGACTACGATGTGCTGCACAATGACTGCCAGTCAATGCAAGTGTATGTCTCCCTACAAGACAGTGTTCCTGTTAGATTGCACATAATATATTTGAGATAGTCATTGACTTTCAGTGTGCATTTTGAAATACATTCCTTGGTAGCTGCACTTCCTTCCCCTCCCACTCCAGAATAATTGCCATAATAATGTAAAATACAAGTTTAAAAAACTTACTAACTGCTGCCGTGTAGTAGCAAAGCCAACACCCTGTTTTCCTTTCTCTATTGCTGGTAAAGTCTAGGTAACTCAGTTTCATTTCCCACTTTGTGGCCAAAGTTCCACCAAAATACTCCTTTTCGCTAAAGTAGGAGACACCTGTGTGATACCTCTATGAGTTTTTGCGTTAATACAGAAAATCAAGTTCCCAACTCATCTACAAAGTTTTCATCACGTTACAAAAAAAAAAAAGACAAACTAGCATATTGTAATCTCTTTAAAAATTATTCAGCGATTTATAATAACCAGCACACCGACTTATAATTAATCATAGTAATATAGTAAATCGTAATAAGTGCCTAATCGGGTTAATGTATTTACTGGCTTTTTGCACAGACTGTAAATACGCTACTCCGTGTTTTCACAAGGGTTGGGCTCCTGGCGGATCCTGGCCTTTTGTACTCTTCCACCCCACAACACAGGGGGCAGAAGCAGCCCTTCCTCGCTCGCGGTTCTCAACGCTGCTTGTCTTTGTCAGAACCAACCAAGTCAGTATGAAGGGGGAAACAGCCCTAGAGACGGTAGGTCTGTGTCCGGGCTTGTTTCTCTAAAGAAATACACCCCTGTGGTTAGTTACTTTAAGGCGCATTATAAGTCTGTAAACGCCAACGAGTAGTGCACTCCCAGAAAATTTCCAGGGTTTGGCTCTCGCGAGGGCTGGCATTTCACCCCCCTCCACTTAGGTGGATAATGGTGCGGTCCAGTTCGACCCGGAAGTTGCCAAGGCCGCCGCGCGGGCTACGCTCGCCTGTCGGTTGGAACGCTCCTTGCCACACTGAGTGCTTGGGTTAGCCGTACCCTCCTTGCTCGGTCGCAGCTGGCCCATGGGTCTCCATGGCGACTGCCGAGGCCAGGCCCGGGGGCGGGCAGCCCGAGAGGGGCCGCGGCGCTCTGAGGGCCTCCTCGGCGGCGTCGCAGTGTTCGCCGCTGTGGCCGCCGTTTTCACCCTCACGCTGCCCCCTTCGGTGCCGGGGGGAGACTCGGGTAAAGTACGCTCAGGGCTGCTCCTCCTGTCCCCTCCCCTGGTCAGCTCGGGCCCTCCGTCCACCGGCCGGTGCCCAGCGCAGGGCTTGTGTTCCAGAACCACCGTCTGTTTCCATCCTGTAACCGGTTTCTTTAGTTCTCAGGTTTCCGAAACGGGGCTTGGTGGTGCTTTCGCCTGGTGGGGCTCAACGACCTCTCCACTTCCCCCATACCTTTTTTTCTGGTCCTGAGTATTTACTTTCTCTCTGAGTCCACGAATATGACTTACCGAGTCCTTCTTGTGTCTCAGACAAAAGAAATGACATTAGTGGCGAGCACACATCATTGAGAGTGTTCTAGAACGTGCGGTTAAACACAGGCGAAGCACAAGTTCCTGAATACACAACATATTAACTGGTGATCAGTTGTATGATTGAAAGTGGGTGGTCTGTCCTCTACTTCCTCCTGCAGCGAGCTCTCCGAGAAAAAAAAAAAGAAAAAGTGGGGGTGCGTAGGGGGTCCTTTAGGATGGGTGGTCAGGAAAGACCTCTGAGGAGGTTATATTTTCGTTGAAACCTGAATAGTGAGAAGGAAACATGTAGAATATTTGGGGGAGAACCCTTTAAAAAGTGGAAGCCAGACTGGGTGCTTCTACTTTAAAAAGTGTGACTCATTGGCCTTTTAAATTGCATGTATGATTGTTTTATAGTTGAGACAAGAAACAAAATCCAGGTTGTACTTTTGGTTTGGTTTTGCTGCCAGAGTTATTGACCATCAAATAATGCCTTTTAATAGCCAGTATGTTGTCAGGATGATGCTGTCACTTTGAGCGGTGAATCAATGAACTGAGAAAGCAGTGTACCAGTCATCTTTTGCTGCATGACAAGTTATCCCCACATTTAGCGGCTTAAACAGCAAATGTTTATCATCTCAGTTTCTGAATATCAGGAATCTGGGCCTAATTTAGCGAGGTGCTCTTACTCGGGACAAGGTTGCTGTCATGATGGGGACTGGGTCTGCAGACCTCTCAAGGCTCAGTCTAGGGAGAATCTGCTTCTAAACTCAATCCAGTCCTTTGCCATGTGGGTCTCTCCATAAGATAACGGCCTGCTCAGTCTGACACCTCTGTCATTTTGTAACCTGATATTAGAAGTGATACAGCACTGCCCTGTTTTACTTGCAGAAGTTAGTAACTCCAGCCCACATTCAAGGGGGAGAGGATTACACTAGTGGGAATACCAGGAGTTGGGGAGTATCAGGGGCCATCTTTAAGGCAGCCTACCACGTTGAGGATCCTTGATGTGCGATTTTCAAATCATTACATTTCTTCTTTCTTTCAGGTCCTATTGAATGAATAGGAATAGTGTTTCATTAGTGTATAGTAGGCAATGGAGTTACTGACCCATGTTTCCAAGATTTATATTTAATAATGAAGATAACGTTATAGTTGTGAGAGTTTTGACATGGAGAGCCTTATTCAGAGGCTGGGCAGTTCTGTTACTTGTTGGGGGCAGGGGAAGACTGACAGCTACTTATGGTTATTTGAGCCTGAAGTATGGGGATGGGATGAATAACAATAACTAACTTTTATTGGGTACTTAACTATGTGCAAGGCGGTGCTGCGGGTTTTTTATATGGGTTGCTGTTTTAACCTTCCCAGCTTCCCTACAAAGTAGGTACAATTATTATTTTGCTTTTATAGATGAGTAAACTAAGGCTAAGGTATGTTCAAAGTCACACAGCTGATAAGTGCGGGAAAGAACTCAAGTAAATTGACTTTAGAGCAGGCTCTCTTAACTTGTACTCTGTCAAAGAATTTCATGAAATTCTTTTTAAATCCACCATCACATACATAGTGATACTTAAAGTTAAAAATCTGTGGTTGTTGCCTTGTCTTTACTAATACCGTTTTTTTTTTTTCCCCAAAAGAACAAAGTTATGTATTCACCTTGAATTACTGAACTTTAGGTGTTCTAGTTTGTTTAGTTTGATGCTAACTAGTAATTGCTTATATTTTTATGTTCATTTGGGGAATGATAAATTGTTTTCCAAGTGAATGCTGATATGGAAAATTTACTTAATCATATTTTTGATACTTTTGTTTACATGTTGGATGTACTGTTCTCTTTGAGTGTTTGTTTATGAATTATATTTTCCATCAATAAACAGAACACATCTCAAAACTGACATAAAGCATGTATTCTTCTTCCTGATTGAGTCTTTAATTATCCTCCATAAATCCATCTAATTGTGTGGCCTTACCAAATTTATTTTTTGCACTGCTTGACATAAGCTTCTTTTATTTTAAGGGCAGGAGTATTCCTGGTGATTTGGGGGAGGGGACAAGAATCTAGCCTTCTCTAAATTAGCTTATATGTTGTTTGTATATTTTAAAGACACTGTCTTTAACAGAGTTGATATATGACAGTATGATAGTATAGTTAATAAGATGTAAGCTGGGTTTTGAGAAGGTTAAGCACTGTTGATGACTCTGAGCTTGCCACCAATTTGCATCCCAGACAGCAACAAAGCTGTGGTTCTCAAAATGGAATGTCCTTCAGGATTGACTGGGAAGCTTGGGCCCCAATGCCAGAGGGTGGAGTTGAGGCAAGGAATCCTCATTTTTAAAAAACACCCAGGAAATTCTGATGCAGTTAGTTGTAGGAGGTAACTTTAAGGAAACCCTAGTGTAAGGGGTTGGGAGAAGGCCAAGATTCAGGAGGCTCTGAGTGTGGGTTTCTTTTAATTTTTTTTTTTTATGATTCACTTTCTCTTTTTTCTTTATTACAGTCAATTTAAGAATAGTATTTCCCTGTAGCTCTTTCTCAAGGATACATGTATAGGCTTTGAACGGTGGCATCTTTTCTATTTAGATTTTAGTTTAACATTTGATAAAAGTTGATGAAAGTTTGTCACATTCCAGATTTATCTTTATAGCAGCAAAACTCCAGCAAAAAATAACATCATATTGACTTTTTAATGGTAAAAAGAAGAGAAAATAAGCTATTTTTCTTAATGTTAAATATAATTCTGAATACATTTTAAAAGGAGGAGAATAAATAGTGGCCTTGAAAATTTATCAGAGAAGAACAAAAAACTGATTAAAATAGTTTGAGACTGAAGACATAAGAGCTAACTTATTGAGTAAAACTATAAAATTATGTCCTTGACAGTAATTGCAAAGGGAACAGTTCTAAGCATTTTGAGACCATAAACAATTTAAAAAGAAGTATTTAGGATATAAAAAGTGTCCTTGGTTTCTAAGCTGCCCTTGAATATCTCTAACAAAATATGTCCTTAAGTAATTGACTCAAGTGAGCAATATCTGTCTTCGAGTACCCTTATGACTTCCCATGATGTAGTCATTCCCTTAACGTAGGGGGTGTCTGAGTAGTGAGGATGACAATGTGATATGTCTTTTTGTCAACCTCTATGTTCAGGGCTTGGATTAGAGTCTTTGTGTGTGGCCAGAGGGGAGAGGTGGTAGTGTCTTGGCAGGATCTTGAAATGGGTAAGATATTGTTTTTAAACTTAGTGGGAGAGAGAAATGAAAACCACTAACCAGAATACAAAGCAATCTAAAGTGCTAAATAGACTCAAGCAGGTTCCATGGAGGAGGAAGAAGTGATTAATTCTGATGGGAAGGCTAGGGAGAGAGGTGTGTAAAGAAAGGTGTCACAGAGACGGTGCCAATTGAAGTAGCCCTTGAAGGATTTAGAAGAAAATGCTGGGGAAAATATTTCAAGGTGAGAAAACGAGTGAGAAGAGGTGCAAGAGAGGGCCATTCCAGGGGAAGAGTGGGTAATCAGATTTGACTGGAGGGAGCATAGGTTTCATGGGTATAAGGCTAGCAAAGGGCCTTGAAACCATAGAGGGCTTGAATGTCATGTTGAGGAATTGAACTTCATAGGCAGAGAGTAGCCATTGAGAAATTTTATACCAGGGATACACTCAAGCCTTTTGTATGTGTGTTTGTGTTTAGGGTTGGGGTGGGGGACAAGTAGCGGTAATAAGTGATTTCAATATGAAGATGATTTGAAGTAGAAGATCTGTCAAGTCTGTTGCTGTAGTCCAGGCCAGAGAGAGTAAACATGTAAATTGTGACCAGGACAGTAGAAATTAAAAGCAGAGTATTGCTATCAAGGGACACTAGTACATTTCCTATCAGGTAATAGTAATGGACACTAGTACATTTCCTATCAGGTAATAGTAATGGACACTAGTACATTTCCTATCAGGTAATAGTAGCTTTCACAAATCATTCATCAATACTGAGTGATTTCCTCCATTGTACTGTATTACAGTGTACAAGGATGAATCACAATTAGTCCCTGTGCTCTAGACACTTAAAATATTAACAAATAGGCATTATATTACTGCAACATAATTTTAGAAATAGTCATTAATGGCGAGGAACTATAAAGGACTATGTAAAGAATATGATGATATAATGGTTTGAAAAAAAGTCTTACAGTAGAGCTGACCAAAATAACATGGAGTTAATAAATACTTGGAAATTGTTTAAACATTTCCAACATAATGTAGAAAAGATGTCTAAATGCCAGTGTTGGGACAGTATGGCACAATTTATGGCATGTCAGAACCTCAGACGTATGCAAGTTTTACATATAAAGTTGCATCTTCATAGACTGTTTTGTGCTAAATTCTTTAGGAATAATGAAGCATATTACATTAATGATCTAAAGGTATTTACATATTTGCAAGTAAATACAGCTTTGAGGAGGGAAAATAAGCATATTTTTAAACCAGAATTCACATGTATTTCCACTGACCAGTTATTAAAAACTATCAAAGATAGTTTGTTCAATAAGACCTAAGGAAGAAAATATTCTTAGACTATTTCATGCTGTTAAATCTCTACAGATTTACAGTTTTATCCAGTCAAATTAATGCAAAACCCCAATGCAAGCATTTGGATTTTGAAAACTTTGGAGGAGTGTCATTCTCTAATAGTAATTATTGGTTTTACATTATTTTTTCACAGGGGAACTGATCACAGCCGCACATGAGCTTGGAGTAAGTATTAGTTTTATTGTTTAATCAATGCTCTCATTAACAGTTTTAGGAATTAAGAAAGTTTAATTAAGCATGGAGTAAAGTAGATTAATTTATTTTCAAACCCCAGTTTTTCGTAAGTTATAAGTACAGTACGTGACAATTTACTTTAAGTTTTAAATCCAATTAAACTAAATTATAAAGCAAAGCCTTTACTATATATACAGTAGCTGCCTTATTATCACCCCAAATTTTGTATAAGCTGTGGAGAATAAAATAAATCGGGTTAGCAGTTTTAATAAGTTTATTATTTAATAAACTTTATTATGGCACATGATCCCTTTAGGCAAGACCTTCCGACTGTCAGCATGGTGGTAATCCGATAGCAGTGTGGTCTTTCAACTTTCTAACCAATACGATCATTCAGAACCTGCTTTTCTTCAATAGCCTTTTAAATGACCCTAATGTACTGTGAACCCAGGGAACAAACTGCTTAAGAACTGACAATGAAATATGTCACCCTTTCTCTAGGTGACGCACCATGTGATAGACGCTGCCAAATCCACTAAAGAAAATATTTATTTGTATTGGCACAAGAGGATTACAATAGAAAACCACCATTCAAACATTTAGTCATTGGCACAGAATCTTTATACTTGCCTGAGAAAAGGGCTACTTTTCAATGAAAGCCAGTGTGGCTCTTCCTTTCCTACATGAAAACTTTCTAACTGTTGCTAATTTTGCCTTAGGTTGCCCATCCTCCTGGCTATCCTTTGTTCACGCTGCTGGCTAAACTGGCAATTATGCTCTTTCCTTTTGGTTCAGTTGCCTACCGGGTCAATCTTCTCTGTGGCTTATTTGGAGCTGTAGCTGCATCATTACTTTTTTTCACCGTTTTCAGGTAAAGTAGTTGATTAGTTAAAATTAATTTTGACCAACTGGTGGTATAGATTTCTTGTGACCCTAGTGCATACATTAAACAAACAAACAAAAAAGCAACTTATTGTTGTTTGAATGGTTTCCCTAAATCATGTGATTTCACTTTCTTAATTTACAGTAGTCTCATATGCATTTGACCCCTCAAATGATTACACAGTTGGTTCTGCTTCCTACAATGGAGCAAAGGTGTCACCGGTTTATTATCATGATTCTCTGGTTAGGCAGAACTAATGAGGTTTGTCATTTTGTGAAGATGCAGATGAGCCAGTTTAATTCAACAATATGAGGTTCATTTTTTGGTAAATGGTAAATATCATTTAATTGCTCACTGTCTTGCTGATGGGAAGATGCCTATCAGGTCCAGGGCTGATACCTAATTAAGTTGTGTTCCAAATATGAACATGTCTACTTTTTGAAATAAGGCTATTAACTAGGAAAATCAATTTGAGATGTGGTTTTAGTAAGGTTTCACTCAGTTCCGTTATAGCTGTGGGGTAGGTAGGCAAATTAGATCCCACTTATCTCATGGATAGAAGGCTTTCTTAGCTTGGAAGGCTACCCTGCTTTTTAAAAATTGGTCATTAGTTTGAAACTTTTGGTAAACTCATTTGTCTTTGATGTTTCTGTCTCCTTCATTTTTAACTCAGTGTATCCTATACCTTGAAGGATTATACTGAAAAATGAAAATTGTACTTTCTGCAAAAGGAAAGACCAAATTAAAGCACTTCTTCCAAAAATAATTGCAGTTCTTATTATAAAAGCAAATGATTTTTGTATGTAAATATGATATAAATTAAATAGACATAATTTTAATGTCATTTTTGGAGACTATATTTTTGTCCTTTAGCTAAATTCTAAATTCTCTTTTAATTATGTATATAAATATAAAAGTTAATATAACTCTAAAGTTTACATTTAAATTTATTTGTAAAAAGCTTTCAGATTCAAATATAACTTGATAATTTGGTAAATTTTGTCTATATTATTAAAATTTGTTTTAATTTCAGTCTTAGAGGTTTTCAGTGATAGCTAAATCCTTAAGTATGAGATATTTAAAATAATTTCTCTGCTTGGATTAATGTGTTATGAATACTTGTAAATGGTTAGAACAATTTCTGCTAGAATTGTTCCTTTTGAGTTTTTTATAATTAAGAGCCTGTCAGTATTTCCATTGAGAGAAAAGCTGGTCTTTTATTTTTAAAAATATCTAGGTTGAACAGGAACTTCCCTGTTCTGTATTGAGTGTGTGAGTTATTAATTTTCACAATACATGTAAGACAAAAACAGTTAAAGAAAACTAATATTTCTACTTATTTTAATAGTCTGTATTTTGGATCATTAATATAAATATATTTAAGTGCTGTGTAGATAGAAATAGCTCTTTGTGCAAGTAAAGCAATTCATTTTCTAGAGCTTTTCAATGTTTTCAACATATTAATTGTTGATGTCATTCCACATGAGAACCATTGTAAAAATTATAAGTACAAATCTTAAAAAAAAAAATTTTGACAGAATCCAATTCACTTTGGACAATAATTTTCATTTGAGTTGTCTACATTTTAAAATAGATTTTATTAATTATTATGATTGATTAAAATGGGTTTTAGATAAGCACACTAGCCTGTCATCCTTTTCTTTTAATACGCATTACTAATGTTGTGGTTTTATATTTGCTGACATGTGTCTTAAATCCAAACTTTTCAATGACAAAATTGGGTATTTGAGTGGTTTTAGTAATATAGTATGTACTTTGGAAAAGTTGCTTTCTTTCAGAAAAAGGATCTAACGATATTATCTCTTACATAATTTTAATATGAAAATACAGCATTATTTTGAATACAAATAATTGACAAGGTACATGTCCTTTGGGAACAACCTAGTTCAAGTGGCAAATCTGTTATGTCAAACAATAGACACCCTTCAAAAAGGAGAAGCCATCTCTATGGTAATAGGACTAACAGTAGCCTATTGATTGAATGGAAGAAGACATTATACAATGTCAGCTGGCTTGTTACAATTTCATTTGTTGTATGACCTGAACTTAACCTTTAAAACCTTTCTTCTGTGAATATAAACCCAACAGCAGGACACAGTTTTTGTACAACCATTACAGTGACAGCTATTTTCCTGTTCCAGCGTACAGTAAATATATTCCTTTACAGGTTGACTCCTTTATCAGAATTTGTTTAGAAGACATTTCACTACTTTATTCATTTACAGACCGATTCATCATTCCATTTTGTTGTTGAATATTGAAGGGTTTTCATCCAGAAAACAGTTTTATTCTTTATTTCTTTTCCCCATCACTTAAGAGAACATTACTGTACATGTAGGATTAGTGCTGACTGGTGTGCAGCAAATTAATTCTTTTAACAGGTTTAGGTTTTTTTCAGGTAATTGTTCACATACCATTCACTATATTTAGCTCTTGGGGTGGACATAAAGACCTTCTGTACCTTTTAAACAAAGATTTTATTTCAAAAGCAAATTTCTGTTTAAATGTGTTGATGTTAAAAGCTCCATTTTTTTCAGTAAACATGACTTAGATTGAAAGAACAATTTATTCGTTGTTTCCAATTACTATGTAATTTTTGCTTTTCTTGCATCTTTCTCTTGCTTTTAAAAGCTGTAAGATGTCATTAACACTGCATTTTTTGTCAGTCTTTCCTAATGGTTGGCAAGAACTCATTTATATTTGCTTTGCTCTAATGTAGAAAGCATGAGAAAACAGCACATGGAAAGCTGTGTATCACTGTAGTTTATTGAATTAAAAATAGTAAGTTTGTGGCAGTTGTTTCTGTATGTGTTTATTTATGTATTGTCCCCTTAAGAGGTATTTTTAAGCATGTATTATGTTAGAGAGTTTAATCTAATACATTTCATTTATATGAAATAGTATCCATTTTATTAATGTGTACATCTGTGGTTTTAAGATTATGTAATATAGTTAGTGATTCATAGGAGCTGTGTTTTCTCTTTTAAGACCATTGAAGTAAATTATTTTTAAATTTGGCAGTATATTTAAAGTGTCCTATTTTATTGGAAATTCATAAACCCTATTAATATAAAATTTAAAAGTTATAGGTAATGTCAATCACTAGTATGAACACGTTTAACATTGTTTAAACTGAAATTTAAAAATTATTTTCCCAGGAAATATCAAATGAGGTTTTATATACTGAATAAGGAAGGAGTACCGCAGTCACTATCACTATCCAGTATCGCTAAAAGAGAAGGGAGTATGTTGCTAGCATGGTATAAAAATTCTTTACCTCCAGAAGATTTAAATTGCTTATCATATTGGATAAGGATATATCTTGTATCATTTATTTTGGTAGTTACAAGGCAGAGAATATATTCTCAACAGACTTGAGAATCAGCCTATGCTTTTCAAATTATTACAGGCCAAATGGAACTATAGGAGAATTCATTGAACAATATTTGTTGAGCACTCCTGTGAATTGAAAATAAAACTCTTAGTTTTTATAATCAAAATTCAGGACTTATTTTAAAGAAAGTGAGGGAAGGTCATTAAATAAGCAGTCTTTCAAATATTTTTTCCAAAAGATATCCAGAGAACTTACATAAAAATACTTGCTAACATTGTTAACATTGTACAGTAAAAAAGCAAATCTCTTAGTGTAAGTAGGTTACCTGGAATATGTGGATATTAATAATAATTAAAGATATATCGAAACTATGCGTACTACAAAGCACTTATGATCAATTTCAGTAGTACTTAAATATCTTCTGGCAGGTTGCTTTGTGCCAGTATTTTATTCATGGATTTTGTAATTTTCTAAGTTATATATTTCTAAACATTATGTTGCTGCTAAAAATAATTTGATCAAACTTTTGGAAAGGGAATCTTTGAGTCTGAGCACTGTGTCTGCTATTCTTATAGCTTCAGTTAAGATTCCATTCAATAAAGAATAGAAAATTAAAATGCCATACCTTAGAGAATGCAGAATCTCCTGCTTAAGGGACATTTGGATTTTCCAGCTCAAAGAGTATTTTAGATTATTGCCATAGAGAATAATGTGAAGCTCTTCCTAATTTCAGAAGTAACTATGCATAAGTAACAAATAGTTACCAAGTTTTTGTAGTTGAAGAAGAATGGAAAGTACTGGAGCATTAATTTCCATTCAGGAGAATATCTCTCTTGATCCCTGGTTAATTGATCATATATTTCTCTCATACTTGTATTAAAATTGCATTGACTCAGACTGCTTAAGCATATTAAGAGCCTGGTTCATTTGCATTTTCTTATAAGTAGAGGGACATATTAGGCTCAAATAGCAGCGCTTCATTTTGAAGGGAAAAAAGCAGGGCAAAAACTCTTTTTTAAGACTGTAGAGTCTTTTCTGACAGCTAGTCAGAGTTAGAATTAGTTCAAGGAAATGTTAATAATGCACTGCCTGGCCTAATCCCTTTGATATCACCAGGTATCCTCCTGTTCATGGGTTAATTGCTTTAAAAGCGAAGGCAATATTCTGAGCGGTGGGCCGCTTCACCTTTTCACAGCTGTTACCATTGAGTGACAACTAAATCCCATGTGTAAGATGAGGAAGAGCTCAATCTCCAATTGGGAGAAAATTTATGTAAACCACAATCCCTTCAGAATGTGCGGAAGTCATAGACTTTCTTGATTTACTCTGCTTTTCCCAGAAAGCTCTATTGTTCACTTTCCTAAGTCCCATCAACCCTTTGTAGCAGAATATCACAGCGGCAGCAGATAGCTTGAAATATATAAATGCTATCATAGCTCTGATTAATAGCAGTGCTTATGAGTCAAGTCTGATAACAGTGCAGCTCTCCACTCAATTTCAGATACTGCTAATGGAATCTGTCTTCTCCAATTGTAATATGAGAAGGCCTAATTTGCCATGGAGCTTGGAGCTGTCACCAGTAGGGGATTGTGGGGTCAGATGGGAGCTGCCAGGTTTTTGCCCTGCAGCTTGTATCTCTCACTTTGAATAGAGCAGCCCCCTGCCTGCCAGTTAGCTGATAGGCCGCCGTGGGGTTTATGCCACTATATACAATAGGAAAGGGCTACATAGGCTGACTTTATAATTGTGAAGCTAGCTCATATTTCCACAGCTACTGTGCTGCATAATTTCTAATAAGTGGTTTTAACAAATGTCAGATTATGAAAAGTTTCCTCAATTACAAAAACTTATAAAACATTTAAATTGCTAAATCTGTTTCCTGCCGAGATTTTGCCACTAGAACTAGTCATCAGTTATTATGCCTGCAATAATAAATGCATATATTTCTTAAAATCACAAATAAAATTATAGATCATAACTCATACAAAGCCACAAAAACAGAAAACAACCTTTATGAATTGAGATTTTAAAATCTACTTCATCACTTTGCAGACGACTAATATTAAATCCCTATTGTTTATGAAGTTGATTAGTGTTGCTGCTGAAAGTAGTTTAATACCCTCATTTCTGTTTATTTTAGTTATTTGGATGTTTTATTTACTTCATGTATTTTTTGTATCTTAACATTGTAAAAATTCTGCACCATCTTCTAAGTTTTCAGTTTAAAAAGACAGTGTGATGACATGCCTTGACCAATGCCTTTGAGAATAATGTGCTGGAATATACTTTTATCAAGTTCAGTCTTGCAACTAAATGCAAAATACACTGTCAAGATTGAGTAACAAACTAATATTAAGGTCTTGTGTGTTTTTATACATTTCAAACAAAATTGACTACAATCTGCAGTTGGGGAATTATCTTAAACTAGGCTTGTACAAGGTATTTGGCATACTGTGAAAACTTAGTAAATATGATGTAAATGATAGTGGTTTCTGTCAAGCCTAGTTCAGTGTTTTCTTTTAGATATTCAGGTATAAGTTGATGGAGTCTAATAAAATGAATTGTTTTAAACCTTGAATAGCATTATCATTTATCAGTTAATGCATAAATCTTAATTCTAATGGAAATTCTGTGATACATTTTTTGATGTGGGCTATTCATAGTCTTATTTCCTCTACTTCAGTTGTGCTTTTTTATTTTTTGAAGACTTTTAACTTTTTTTCCCTCAACTTTAGGGGTTTTAAATCAGGAACAATACGTAGTACTTTCTTTTTAGAGTGCTGGTAGTTAATATTTATGTAGCTGAAAATTCAAGGTTGAATAGTAGTCCTTTTGATTGATTCTCATGAAATAGAACTAATCTTGATAGAATTTTTATCTGGAGTAAGAGTAAATTTTTATAAAATGTGGGAAAATGAACTTATTTGCAAATTTATTAAAGATGAAAATGTTTTTAATATTTTTAGGCTCAGTGGTGGTGACTTCAGAGGTAAAACTTTAATATATCATGTCTTAAATTATTGATTTATGTTCTTATGTCTAAGCTTGAAAATGAAAAGAAAATATTTATATTCTGTTGCTCTCTAAATGGCCACTGATTGTAATTTTCCCACAGAGTACCTGGCAAATATTAGGTGCCCAGTACGTATTTGTGGAGTGAATGCCACCAAAAGAAAGAGGTTTAAGCCGGGCTTGGTGGCTCAGCCTGTAATCCCGTGCTTTTGGGAGGCTGAGGTAAGTGGATTGCCTGAGCCTGAGGGTTCGAGACCTGCCTGGGCAACTTGGCGAGACCTCATCTCTACAATAAATCAAAAAATGAGCCGGGCATGATAGTGCATGCCTGTAGTTCCAGCTACCTGGAAGGCTAAGGCGGAAGGCTCACTGGAGCCCAGCAGGTCGAGGCTGCGGTGGCCGCTCCAGTCTGGGTGACAGAGTGAGACTCCAACGCAAAAAAAAAAAAAAGGTTTAGCAGTGCTTAAACTTTAGTAGCTTAGCTCCTTCGTTTGACCATACTCCAAGTAGATTGGAGGGATAAATATATGGTGTTGATTATGTGAAAGAGCCAGAAGGGAACATTTATATCACTTTCATGGGAACAAGATCCAGAAAGATAAGATCATGGAAGCATAAGGGTAGCAGATTTGCTGTTGATTATATCCTGCTTTGCCATACTTCTTCCCTGTAATCCATTGCACTATTTTAGTTGTTCATATGAATTGACACTAATAGCAATTTATTAAATAATAATGCTCAGATGCTGCATTGCGTCCAGCTTATTCAAATTCTACTCACTTTAAGTAAGAATTCCCAGTATACACATAGTGTTCCCTCCATATTGGGTTCTTTGCATGCAAGTAACACTGAAGACAAATACATTCATGGATTTTATGAGGCATGTCAAATGTGTGTTCGGAAAGAATTTCAGGTTTCTGTTATTTGCCTTTTGATTGAGGGTTAGACAAACATGTGACTACACATGAAAATCAAATACCGTGTAGTGGAAAGAAAAATACACCTTATTATCAATAGCAAACCTGTGTCGGTGTTGTAAATTGTAACCTCCTGATTTATCCATTGTGTCAACAGATGAATAGTATTCCATCAGTGAGAAAACTGCTACACAATCAGGACCTTTCTTAGGAATCTTTTTTTTTTTTTTGAGTTGGAGTCTCACTCTGTCGCCCAGACCGGAGTGCAGTGGCCACTCCTGGCCACCGCAGCCTCGACCTACTGGGCTCCGGCAATCCTTCTGCCTCAGCCTTTCAAGTAGCTGGAACTACAGGTGCGAATCTTATCTAGGCCTCATGACTTTTTTGAACTGAAAAAGAAGGCAGTTACATTTTAACCAGAGAATTCTGACACACATTAGTTAAGTTGCTCTTATAATTTTTTTTTCTTTTTGTAGAGATGAGGTCTCTCTGTGTTGCCCAGGCTGTTCTCAAACTTCTAGCCTCAAGCTATTCTCCTACCTTGATCTCCCAAAGTGCTAGGGTTACAGATGTGAGCCATGCACTCAGCCTTTGGATGTTCTTAATAGCATCACATCTTTCTTACCCCAGTGGAGAATTTCTCCCATTTGCATTATCTGGGGGAAATTTTAAACACTTTAGACTACTCTTCCCATACTATTATATTTTTGGTGTGCCTTTCCTCACTGACTAAGCATTGTGCTCCCCTAGAAGGTGAACTACTTGCTGTTAGTGTTAACTCAAGTAAAAAGTAATCAGGAAGATTTCTTTACTGTAAATACACTGCAAAGTACATTTTATATATTAAATATACAATTATTTATATACAATAAAATAAGCTATAATAACTTTTAAATTTGATATTTTGAATCATCTTATATCAGTGCTTTCCTCTATTACTTTGAGACCTTAGAATTAAATAAACCTCTCTAACAGTACAAAAACTTGATTTTGATTATAGGTATTGACATGTATCTATCATTTACAATTCAATGATTGTGTTATTAAAATTATAGTAATTAATGGTGTTTGAATTGTGTGTCTTCATATGGTCTCATAACATTTTAGTTTTCTGTAAGTCAGGTTAGAGTCTAAAAATATGTGTTAAATTTGAAACACTACCCCCTTTAACCTTATTCTGTGACACTCTGTGAGAATTAGATTGAGAATAGAAAACTTTTCTTCTCCTATGATATTGAATTCATCATAAAGTGTTCTTAAGTTAAAATGGAAAATAGCTTAGACTACTTGCAATATATTAGTGAGTTCTGGTTAAAAGACCTTTCATTTTATTCACAACCTCATTTGAATTTCCCTTCTTTTTCTTCAGTTTGCTTTTAGTCAGTTTGAAGCAATTTAATCAATTTCAGCCGAAAATGTATGTCTTTTAATTTTAATGAGCTAATTTAAGATTCCACTTTAGCATATTATTAACTCCTTAGTGGCTTTTTAAAAATAATAATTACTTAAGCATATTTGTTCAAAAGAGTAAAATGCAAATTGAAAGTAGAGCTCCTGAATTGCCAAGTGAAAACACAGTGGTGTTTTTTATCAAATTATTTTTATTTGAAAAAGCATTAATCATCAGACTTAGTCTGTGGGAAAGTGAAGTTTGTTTTGTTTGCCATATTTTTGAGGTACCTATATTTACAATTTATTTGCCCACTAGACTTTATGGATGATACAAGACAGCTTGTTTTGTGAGCTTGGACTAACAATTTGATTTAAAACTCAGGTTTAAATAACATCAAGTTGGACATTTCTTCTATTTATTTTTAAAAGAAAGATTACTTTAGTCAGAAATTTGGACTGCCTATTTATTTAACAATATTGCCTTCAATAAGATTTATGAATAACATTTCACTCTGCTTTTATAATTTAACTCTTCCAAACAATTTAAATATATATTGTAGCCTTTTCAGGGGAAAATTCAGTTTCTGGAATTTATCCTGGCTAGAGTTATTCCCAAAAAGAAATTGCAACTAACTTGTCTAATCACTCACTCACAGGATACTTTTTCATTGATAGAGATGATAACTGGCCAGGCTTGTAATGTAATGAAGGCCCCAACCATCAAGAGGGACAATAGATAACTTATAGACTCACAGGAAAATGCCTTTCTTTTAAACTCATAATAAACAGATGATAAAAAGTGCTTCTCAGTTACCTCTCTTGCTTAACAAATTTTAAGACTAGATTTTCCTTCAGATATATTCATCACTATAACTTTTGCAGCAACATCTGGGTAAGCCTTCTGCACATTTCCTGTTTTTTTTTTAAATCTCCAATATGCAGTGACTTATTGATATGGAGGGTTCATTGATGTTTAGCTGAATACTACACAAGATGGGATCTTTATTTCGTTTGAAATTTCACTAACATTTTAGAATAGGAACTTTCCTTACACTTCAGTGTATGAAAAGCAATATGAGTAACTGTGAGCCTTGTATATGTTATTATTCTCTTTGAAATATTTATTATATACACAAAGGATAAATCAACTAACATGAAAATAAAAAGTGCCTTTAAAGTAAATTATTATTTTTGGACACTTGTCAAATATTTAAATACTTGCAATGAAGTGCAGCATGATGAAATGATTATTCTGTAGTTTCTGGAAGATATCTCTATATGCACATAATTTTATTAAAGAGAAAAAGCAATCTAACAAATTTAAAATGAGTGCTTTAACTTTTCCCTTAATTTCATTTATTATCAAGACATTTTTACAACAGTAAAGGATAGCAACAATAAAGGACACAGTTCCTAAAAGAAACAAAATTTGGCCAGGCACGGTGGCTCATGCTTGTAATCCTAGCACTTATGGAGGCCAAGGAGATAGGATTGCTTGAGGCCATGCATTCAAGACCAGCCTAGATAACATAGCAGACTAGTTAACCCCAAAATTAGGCAGGTGTGGTGGCATGTGCCTGGAGTCTTAGCTACTCGAAAGACAGTCAGAATGATTGCCTGAGCCCCGGAGGTCGAGGCTGCTGTGAGCCATGAGTGTGCCACTGCACAATCAGAGTGCATCCCAACTCAAAAAAAAAAAAGCAACAAAATTTGCTTTAACATTAAAACATCTTTCGCAGCTTAAAAAAAAGATTTATTTCTAAATAATGGCATAAGTAATTTTATAAAGCATTATTTGAAAATGGTTGGACTTAGTTTGAGGTAATTAGAAAACTGTTATTTGGGCAACTTTAAAAACTGAAGAAGTATATCCAAAATAATATTTATATGTGGGAAAACTATTAATTTTCAAAAAAATCAAATAGCCTTTCTATTCAGTACCCATTTAATGCATTTAATTTAATGAGAACCTAGAGAAGGGACAATTACCCTAGTCTTAGTGACATACCTTAAGGAAAACTTCTTGGAAAGGGTGATACTTATACTGAGTTACAAACAGTAAGTGGGATTTAGCCAAGTGAAGGCAAAATAGCGTTCCAGATACAAGTTGAGCATCCCTAACCCTCAAATCCGAAATCTGAAATGCTCTAAAATCTGAGCCTGAGTGCTAACATGATGCCCAAAGGAAATGTTCAGTGGAGCATATCGAATTTCAGATTTTCAGATTAGAGATATTCGACTGGTATATATTCTGCAACTATCCCAAAATCCAAAAAAAAATTCCAAATCCGAAATAGTTCTAGTCCCAAGCATTTCAGATAAGGGATTCTCCACCTGCATAGAGAACCTCACTTGCAAAGAAGTCCAGAGGTGGAGAAACAATTTGTAAATACATGGACTTACAAGTCATTTAGTGTTGCTGAAACAAAGTTTGAGATGAGTTATATCAAGAAATGAAGCTACAGATAGTCTGAGACCAGATCATGAAAGGTCTTGCCTGTCAGGATGAGGCGCTTATATTATTTTTTATGATCAAAGGGGAGTCATTAAAGGGTAGGATGCAGAAAAGTGTGAGTTCAGATATGTTTTGGATCCTTCACTCTAGTGACAGTAGTGGGCATAGGAGTGGAGGCAGCCAGTTTACGATGCCAGTGGATTGGCTTGAGCCTGGGTAATGATAATAGCTGAAATAGGGCAGTGGTGGTATGGATAGAGAGAAGATAATTAGTTTAAAAAATAATTAGGAAGTAAAATTGGCAGGATGTGACATGTTGGACTGGGAGAGAGAGGGAGAGGAAGCTCTGATGGTATCTCCCAGATCTCTTCCCTTGGATAACTAGGTAGATGATGAAAAACACTGAGATAGAAAATACAGGAGCAAGAATTGTTTTGGGGATTCAGGCATGGTGACTCATGGCTATAATTCCGGGGAGACCGAGACAGGAGGATTGCTTGGACCCAGGGGTTCAAGACCAGCCTGGGAAACTTAGCAAGATACCATCTCTACAAAAAATAGAAAAGTTAATCAGGTGTGGTAGTTCATGCCTGTATTCCCAGTGACTTGGGAGGCTGAGGCAGAAGGATTGCCTGAGCTCACGAGGTCAAGGCTGTGATGAGCCGTAACCAAGCCCCTGTACTTTAGCCTGAGTGACAGAGCGAGACCTTGACTCAAAAATTAAATTAAATTTCATTTAAAATTCAACATTTTTAGAAAAGAGGATGAGAAATTAATTTTGCACATATTGACATTGATGTTCTTTGGGATGGGCAGAGCTGGAGTGGCATTGAAGTGTACAGCAGGTGGTTGGAGATGTATAAGTATGAAAGTAAAGGAGAAAGCAGTGCTGGGGTAGAAAAAAATTTTTTTGTTTGTTTGTAGTTGGCAATTGAAATGAAGATCGTGGATAAAGTCAGCCAGGCAGAGTATGTAGAGTGACAAGAGCAATTGCCTGAGAACAAAATCTTAGGAAACAACTCACTTTAAATGTGTTAATGGAAGGAGAGGAAACATTTGGAGAAAACACAGAAGGAAGACTCAGAGACATATAAGGGAAAGGGAGGATGTGGGTCCCAGATATAATGTAATGAAGTGTGTCTGGAGGAGTGATCCTCAACAGGGGTCAGCGCGAGAGGGAGATCCAGAGAGCCTGATGTCACTGGGGACCTCAGTGAGAACAATTTCAATTGAGTGCTAGCATGAGGACAGAAGGTAGAGGTGGCACATGAGGCCGATACTGAGCCCAGCCCTGACCTGAAACTTGTCTTCGTGGACTCCTCCTTGGCATCAGCTTGCTTTGTAGGCATTCGTCTCTGTCTCATTAAGGTGAAATGAAGTATGCTCAGGCAATGCTTGGGAAATATGACTTGAGCAACTAATGAAGCTGAATCAGTGAATGAATTAAAGACCTCCAAAGTCTTCAGAAAATCATCATGCTGGCCACTGTGGACATTATACTTTGACCTGTCTGCACAAATCACAGGCTCAGCCTGCTGTGCTGTGGGGAGATTGCACATCCTTGTTAGAATGCACTGGGCCACACACCTGTATTCCTGCATTGCACTCAGCCTGCAGACTTATTAATGTACAGTAGACTAACCACTGAGGGATTCAGGACAAATACTTAGTTTGAATGAAAACCTTATGGGATTTTTTTTTTTT
>NW_007252919.1:29868-117228 GCF_000164805.1 Carlito syrichta
CTACCTCTAAAGCCTTGTGTGTCTTCCCTCCTGAGCTTGTGAAGTTTTTCCACAATAGATATTTCAAATTGTCTCGACTTTCTTCATCCACTGGTTTGTATATGTTGCAGGGCCAATAACCGTTGGTTGTTTCTGAATCTTAGCATAAAGCAAACTTTTAAAGGCAGTGTGTTGAAATACGTGCATTTTAAGGATAATTCAAAGTTTAATTTATAAAATGCTGTTGAAATCAAAGAAATTCATACTGGCTTAGCCTATGTAGATATTTCATTGTGGATTGTTTTATGAAAACATGAACTGTAACATGATGGGGCCTCCAAAATATTTCATATTCTACATCTTATGTATGGACGTGCACATAACTTTCTACTCTTAGAGGCATGCTCTCTCTCTTGTTTTCCACAGGGATAAGAGAATGGCTGCGTTTATTTCCAAAATTTCTTCACATAATTTCCTTTGTAGGCCAGGTGGGGTGGTTCATACCTGTAATCCCAGCACTTTGGGAGGCTGAGGTAGGAGGATTACTTGAATATGAAACCAGCCTAGGCAACATGGTGAGACTTGGTCTCTACAAATAATAATGATAATATAATTGAAATTATACTGAAGAGGGAAGGCAATGTGTGTCAGTCGACTCTGGCTGTGTTTAGCAGGAAAGACATATTAAAAGGAAGTAGGGAAGAACTCTGCAATTCAATAATAGAAAGACAGATAATCCAATTCAGTAAATGAGCAAAAGATCTAAACAGACATTTCTCCCAGGAAAATATACAAATAGACAATAAACACAGGAAAAGATGCTCAGCAGCATTAGCCATCAGGAAAATGCAAATCAAAGCCTCAATGAGATGCCACTTCACACCCACTAGGATGACTAGAGTTAAAGAGCCGCTAGGATGTGGGGAAATCAGACCCTCATACACTGCTGTTGAGGAACAAACGGTGTTCATTTTCCATTAGTACTACAACACAAGTGCCTGTAGACTTGGCTTGATTTCTGAGCAAGTTAATTTGATGCTAAAAAGTTGAGAATTTAGATTTGATTCCATTACTGGTTTTATAATCAGTTACCTTCTCTTCTATAACTTTACTCAGCAACATCACAAATTATTTCTCTGATACCAAGGAAAATCAAGCCAAAGATTATATGGATTATTCATTGCAAAACCATCCTGACCTTAGAAGGGGAGTTGGAGAGAGGGAATTCAGATTATATACCTTGCAGACATGAGATTAGTTTTCAATAAAATGCTAATGTACCTATGTATAATAATCTAAAGTGATTTGATGCATTTTTATCACTGAAGCCAATAATTTTAACTTACTTTCCTCAGTTTTTAAAACCTTATGAAATATTTGAAAAGGTAATTAACATAGTTCATAGTTCTAATAATGTCCACAGTTCAAACATTTTAGGATGTCTTTCTGAGAGTAATAACGTGCTAAAAAAAAATCATTGTAAATTCGTGAATCTTGAGTTTTCTTCCTGAGGATTTTTTTATATCCAGACTTTCTTCTGCTTAGCTTCTGGCAACACATTCGTGGTAGGAATACCATAGAAATGATGCTGTGTTATTTTCCTTGAAATAGATCAGAAAGCACATGATGTTTGTCTGTCCCATTAGTTGTGCTGTTAACTTTGGTCACATGGTTAAGATTGTGTCTGCCAGTTTTCACCACTATAAAGTTACCATTTTCCCCTTTGTACTCAATCTGTTTATAGGGAGACACCCTGAGACTATGGACATATTCTGTTATTCCAAAACTTTTGCCTCCCACTAGTTTTGGTATTCACTGATTATTGTTAAGATGGTTGCCAAATGGTGATTTCTGATTCCATCATTTCTTCTACAGCTATTTGTTGACTTTCTGTGGAAAGCCAAATAACATTCATTCTCCCCTCTTTATTTATGTCACTATAGATTCATGATTCTTATTTATTCAATGAGTCACAAACTATTATTATAATTATTATTGATGTTCAAATTATCCTGTTTGTCCAGTGTGAGGTCCTGTGTCCTTTTGTCATGTCCCCCTCATTCTTTGAGCACGTCTTTACTTTCTTGCTTGAGACATTTCAGACTAATGCGCTTGAGCTGCCCTGACCCTAGAATCAGCCATCTCTCCAACAATGCTAATTTAAGTCTTAAATAGAGGAAGGAATCTTGTATCTTATGATGACTTTCCAAAATAATATTGACAGATAAAACAGAAGTTCCTTTAAAAACATTAGAAATATTTTAATTCGTTCTCTCATTCACTAAGTTTCCTTTGTGTGCTTAGGGCTAGATGCTTCCAATATAAATGAAGTTTAACTCCAATTCACAGTTCAAGAACGATGTCAAAATAACTGGTACAAAGCCAGGTGCTGTGGCTCATGTCTGTAATCCCAGCATATTGCAAGACAGAGGCAAGAGAATTGCTTGAGCCCACGGGTTTGAGACCAGCCTGGGCAACATGGCGAGACCCCCGTCTCTTCAATAAATCAAAAAATTGCCCAGGAGTGGTGGTGTACACCTATAGTTCCAGCTACTTGGAAGGCTGAGGCAGCAGGATCACCTGATCCCAGCAGGTTGAAGCTGCAGTGGCCATGAGTGTGCCACTACTCTCCAGCCTGGGTGACAGAAGAGACTGACTCAATAATAATAATAATTGGTACAGATAATTAAATGCCATAGATGTACAGAGATGGGCCAGCAACCTGGGAATTGAAATTTGAGAAAAAAGCAGGATTTGACCAAATAGAAAGGAGCAGGGAAGACATTTGATTCAGGGGTGCAGATGAGCAAAGGTATAATGCTTGGAATAGGCATGTCTTAGGAGGGAATTTGGAGGAGTCTGACTAATTGGTGGTGGTAATAATGTTGGTCATTAGTGGATGGGTAGGGTCCAGGTCATTAGAAGCTGGGATTTCAGGCTGACTGATTTTGAATTGATCCTACAGGCAATGAAGAGACCTTAAGTTTTGGGACTGGATAGTCATAAAGAGTTTGTTTTAGGAAGTGTGATATGACATTGTATTGCAGAACGGATTGGAAACAGAAGGCAAGTTAGGTAACTCTTAAAATAATTGAATCTAAGGCAATAGAAATACAAATTGAAAGAAATGAATAGATAGGAAAGTAATTTCAAAGGAAGAAATGATGTTAGTATGTTGCATCAGGATTCCCCGGAAAACGAAACTGAAAGAAATAGGAAGCTGCTGATTTTTAGAAGGGAAAGAAAACAAATAAATTGCAAATAGAAACTAAAAGGAAAAGCAGGTCTAAAGATATTTAAATTTTTATTTAACAGTTTTTCATTAATGGTTGATTAAAATACTAGAACTGCTCTATAACTTATTATACAAAACAATCATAGTTGAAAATTAACAACTTGAAGCTATAGAACATTATGATTATTACACACAGCAACGCCTGCTGAACTTTCTAACACTGTTAGAAGTAGGTATTTGGTAATAACTTTAACTTTTGTAGTTTTAGATTCGTAGTGAAATAGGAAGTTGTTTTGGTTTGATATGCTCTTGTATATTCAACCGCATTGCTAGTCTCAGATCACATCTCTAAATTGAGATCCAGATTCCTGATTGAATTGAATTGCAGGGCTTTTGTTGGCATTTGTGAATGAGAAATTTGTTTCCAAATATAGCATTTGATTCTTGTGGTGTTATTGAAAGTCACATCTCCATCTCCTCCTTTAGAAAAAAAATTAGTTTTAACTTCAACTTTGTCTAAAGAAAAAATCATTACAAACTGAGAACTTAGCTGGGCAAGATCTTAAGATCATCAAATATTATGACCAAATCATTCTTTGCTATATGTTGAGGAATGAAAACAGAAGTTACCTACATGCAAACATTCTACTCTAAGTGAGAATGAATTTTCTGAATATTTTGCTATTTCAATAATTTTGACGATTAAGCGTATTTAGGTCTTAACTAGACCATCCTTCTTTGTGAATATAGCAGGAAAATGACACAAGTCATTTCTCTAGCTACTATCTCTTCAGGTTTTCTGGACTAGCTCTATCTAGCTACTATCTCTCTAGCTACTCTCTCTAGCTACTATCTCTTCAGGTTTTCTGGACTAGCTTAAATCCTAGCAGTTACATCTGAGTACGAAACCTCATTCTAGCCATAGATTTGTTTGTTTGTTAATAGGTTAACATATGAACTTCCCAATTAAAATCTGCTGAAAGAAATTATTGCACAAAGTAATGCATTAGCCATATAATGTGTTGGTATGGTGGTGGGTGACTGTCATAATTTCTGCTGGTACAGTTTACAAAAATGAAAATAAAGTTAGTTCTTTTTGTTGGGAAAGAAGATTTCATGTTATCTGTATTTGCAGGCTTTCTGGCTCATGTGCTGGAGGAATCCTTGCTGCGGGGGTGTTTTCATTTTCTCGTCTAACATGGCAGTGGTCCATTGCAGCTGAGGTTTTTAGCTTAAACAATCTGTTTGTGGGGCTGCTTATGGCTCTTACTGTACATTTTGAGGAGGCAGCAACAGCAAAGGAGAGATCAAAGGTAACCTATTTTGATCAAAGTGAAACCATTTTTGTTTTAATTTTTAGACAGGTGCTATATTTCGTTTTAACTTTGGTTTAAATACCATTTATCTGTTCTGATTACTGTCAAGGTAACCTAGGCATGTTGAAAGAGAAAATGTATTCTGTTTTTGTTTTTGTTTTGTTTTTTTTGTTGCTGGAACTACGATAGCATGGGGACTTTTTTCCCCTCTGAGTTCAGAAGTTTTTTTTAAGAATAAAAGGATTATGAAATATCTTGCATATCCTATGGGAGAGATAGGCTTTTTGGTTAGTTCACTATAATTTATTTGTTTATATTAAGGGGCCAAACTTTAGACTGACCCCCTTAAATTATGGCATATTGACTTACTTTCTAACTGCCAGTAAAGATCAAATTTGTAATTTATTTAACTAAAAGAATATCAAATGTAAAAACAAAGTAGTTCAGAAGCTATTACAATGAATTCTAAGGCAAACATTATTGCCAAAATCATTTGAAATATAGAAGAATTCTATCTTCTAAGAGCTTACCGCCTACACATTGGAAAATACCAGATGGTCTTAGTCTTAGTTTAGACAACCTTGTATCATTAAAGAATATAGAACCATCAATAGATAGATCAGTAGATCTGTGATGCTGCTAGAGGATTTTTGTTTTGTTGTTTAAAAAAAATTCTGGCGCCGGGCTCAGTGGCTCAGCCTGTAATCCCGCGCCTTTGGGAGGCTGAGGTGAGTGAATTGCCTGAGCCCGCGGGTTCGAGACCCGCCTGGACAGCGAGACCTCATCTCTACAGTAAATAAAATCAGCCGGGCGTGGTGGCGTATGCCTGTAATTCCGGCTACTCGGAAGGCTGAGGCGGAAGGATCGCCGGAGCCCAGCAGGCTGAGGCTGCGGTGGCCAGGAGTGGCCACTGCACTCCAGTCTGGGCGACAGAGTGAGACTCCAACTCAAAAAAATAAAAAAATAAAAACAATTCTGATTATGTTAAGGAAAAAATTATTCAATACTTTTGTTAAAGAATGATAAAGCAGACTTTATTCAGGTAAGGTGTAGGGACAACTGCAGTAGGGTTTTGTAGAGGGTGAGAGAGATGAGGCTCAACTTCAAGTAACAACGAGGAAGAGTGGGTATTTATAGCCAAGGAGCAGGATGGGGTCAGCGGATGGAAAATTACTGAGAGCAAACATCAGGGGTAAGGGGAATTCTGGCTCAACCAACTTAGCCTGATTCTTGCTGAAGGCAGGGTAGAGTGATCAGACATTACCTAGGGAATGATGGAGGATGAGGAACCTGATCAGATTCCAATCAAATGTGTGATCAGATATGGTGGGGGAGAGGTCTGGCTAAACTGACTTAGCAGGATTCTTGCTAAAATTGGATGATGTAGAGATGAACATGGAAGCCCAAAAGTCAGGGCCTAGTTGAGAGCTCAGAGAAACCTAACTAGAGTTTGGTCGAGGAGAGAATCTTTGTCAATGATGAAACGAACACATGTTCCAAAAAAACCAAAACCACCACCCAAAAATTACCAGATTTCTACATAAAAGGTACTATATTTTATTTATTTAATAGGAGAAAAACAACTACTGAACTTCAGTTATAGATTTTACTTGAATAAGAATTATGCATTACCCTATTACTGTTAGGACTTATCTAGTCATCATACAGAACTTTCTAAAAGCCAACTTGAAGATAACTAATTAAGATCAAACTGCAATTATTTGATGAGAATGGAAAATATTAACAGAAAATAGTGCTGATAAATATTAGTGATTGTTGCTAAAAGTATAACTGCTTGCATCTAGGAGGTTGATTTTAACCTGACCTATGATACAAATGTTTGGTTTTAATACTAAAAAATGGCTTTTTGTCATTGTGCTTATTTAGAGTTTTAGGTGAATTTTTAATTTAGATTTTTTTTATTTTATTTATTTTCAGATAGCTAAAATTGGTGCTTTCTGCTGTGGCCTTAGCTTATGTAATCAGCACACAATAGTACTTTATGTTTTGTGCATAATACCTTGGATTCTCTTTCGACTTTTAAAAGAAAAGGTAGGTTTTTGAACTTTGTAAAAATTAAAAATTTATAATATTTTACTTAGGTGTAACATAACATTTGTGTCATCAAAAAACTTGGGGCTTGAATTTTTCTTGAATTTTATGTAAAGCATAAATAACCTTAGGCCCTAACAATATTGACTGAAAAAAATAGGATTTACAAAAATTATGCAGTATTGATTGCAGTGGCATCTGGCCTGTTTTTATAATTTCATTACTGATTCTGACCAGCACCTAGATGAAAACAGGCTAAAAGGACTTAAAGCAACAATATCAAATTTCCTTATTTGTTTTATCATATCTAGTGGTGTGCTGGTGACATTTCATTCATTTAACTGTTTGTTGAGTCCCTACTCTGTGCCATGTGCTTTTCCAGGGTTGAAGATTTGGCTCTAAAAAAAAACAGCATCGCTACTACTATAAACTAAATAATAAAATCTCTGATGAGTAACCATCCTGTGTTCTCAGAACATAGTTCCCTATACTTAAAAATGATTTATTTTTATTTCTTCTTTCCCTGAAAGAAAAAAATGATTGTTAATTAACATGGCAGTATAAAGCATCATAGGAAAATTACTTTGTTAGGCATTGGGAGATATAGGTACCAGGATATTAAAATAGTCTATATACAAAGCCAGTGCTGGAGTCATTTTTCTTGATTTATTGTTTGTTTATGAACAAACTCAGCTTTATTTGTCATTTTATTATTTGTTAATTATAGCCAGCAATAATCAGAACTATAATAGAAAACACATGAAACAAAATTATTATATAGAAAAAGGGAAATAATTATACCAAAGCTTTAAATGACTATAGTCACAGTACTTGAACAGATTCTCCTTCTTAGCCTCTTAACAGCAAAGCAAAAAATGGCAAGGTGCAGGTTATAAAGTTCTTATTATGTGATTAAATAGCAAATAAAAGGGAAACACAACAGTTCACAAGAAAGGGCAACTTTTTCTTGGAACTGAATTCTGTGAAATTAATCATGTAAGTCCTTATGTAAGGGATATTAAACGGCATAATAGGCAGTGCATTTACAGTTGTTTTATGGAGTAGACAGAAAATTTTTATAGGGCCTTTTATTATATAAACCCTTGTTTTAAAAATGGAAACATGAAATATAACTCGGTTAAACCTTTTTATGGAATACAAAACTGAGGAGGCCCAAATATTTTTTTGTGACTCAATGGATGCAGAGATGGGAGTGGGTGGATATGACCCACTCTTAAGTGTAACATCTTAACCATGCTTCTGATCTGAACAGACATCAAAGGGGTGCATTCTCTGGAAAGAACCCAAAAAACACATTAGTTCATGTTAGCTGATTGAAAGGAGAGCCATATACTTTCTAAAAGACATGCAGGACTCAGAGTTGACCATTTTGGAGCCTGTGTGCCTTGTACTGAGGTGAGCTACCAATGAATGAGGAGATTTTGAGAGCTTCAGTGGACCTTTCATTTCCATTGTTTAAATAGCAGAGGCTAGAAAATAACATCTACCAATGAAGTGGCAGGGTAGTTGGATCTCACTGTGAGGTGATTTGAGGTGGAGCAGGAAGTCCTGAGTCAGTTAGTTTCAACCCTGGCTGCTCACTTGAGTTATCTGGGAAGCTTTTTAAAAAATGTATGTTTTTTATGTGTGTACGCACATATACACACATATATGGTAATGTAGGCATATATGTATATGTGTGCTTATATATACATAGCTATATATGTAAATTTATGCTGAAAACAATTTTGACATAATTGATCTAGGACGAGGCCCAGAGATTTTTACAAAGCTCCCCAGGTGATTCTAATGTGTAGTTAGGACTCTGTACTAAATAGTTCTCCTGTAATTGTCTTCCTGTTTACTTCTCACACAGAAGGAAAATTCTGCAGCAACTGCATCTTACCATTCTAAATTTAACTTTATGATATGCATAAACTGCCACAAAATAAACATTTACTTTCTCTAAAACCACTTTTAAGAATAGCAAAGGCATGTTGTTAGATTAGTTATTTCTTTACACTCCTTTCGTGCCATCATTTTTTATGCATCTCATTACTGCTATAGAAATCTCAAATGAAATCAGTAATATAATAAAATGCTTCATTTTCAATTAAGAATGTTTATTTGAAAATGCTAATATAAATCAACTGCTTGTTCTACTTCTCGTGAATGTGAACCTTGGTTCTCATATTCATTCTCACGTATGAATTTCTCTTTTTTGTAAAGGAAAAATTTGCAATTTTCAAATACGATATTTGTGAGAGACCCTCTTTCCCTGTTACTAAAGCAGCTAAAGTTAGGGGGAAGACTTCAAATGTATATTTGAACTGGTTCAAATTCTGAGATATTGAATCTAGTATACCAGATTCAATATCCCAGAATTCATATTATTTTGGACTTAATCTTTATAAAACTTTGTCAGTGTTGTCCTTTGTTTTATAAATGTGCAGATGAGAAACATTATCCCCCCAAATAAGTTATATGAGGCATCATTGTTACATAGAATGACAAATTTCCTTTAATCTTCTATCCTATATGTAAATTGAGAGGAAAAAGCATTTGGATGAGTTCGGAGGTTACATAAAACTAGTTTAATTTGTGCCAAACATTTCCATGAAATGTCCAAAATTGTTGAAAGAATTATATTGTCAGTGTATAATCATAATAAAGTATATAGTTGAAGTTTACTCTTAATGGTAATTATGAAGTGAATTAGTGTTAGAATAGTATTAGGGGCATATTTGGGGCCAAACAACATTTAATCACTTCCAAATGGGTTATTTCAACTGTGCGATGCTGCATGTCATGACATGGTTTTAAATGGAAGAGATGCAATAAACATAATACAGGTCTTTTCTAATATTATTTGCTTCACTCAGATTTCACCTGCTATGCAAAGGAGTTCAGGCTGATTCAATTTTCTAGTAAACCATAGTAATCAGGAGATTTACCATAGTATTCTGTGGTGACTTTATATAAATGGAGAGATCATCTCTGAGTAAACACATTTGATGTTTTCCGTGATGTATTCTTGAAGTTCCAGGATGAATCTACTAAAATAAACATTGTTGTGCAATCCCATGTGCTCTGCTACAGGAACTGTCCCTGGGCTCTCTGCTAAAGTTGGGTCTATACTTCTCTGTTGGCTTACTGCCCTATGTCCACCTTCCTATCTCGTCCTACTTCAATCAAGCCCGGTGGACCTGGGGAGACCAGACAACACTGCTAGGATTTCTGACACATTTTTTCAGGGAAGAGTATGGAACATTCAGCCTGGTAAATTTATATTTTAAAAGTTCTTCTAAGGAAATAAGTGGCAGAATTTCAGTGCTCTGCCTGGGCCTTGATTGGAAAAACAATCAATGTTAATCAGTGACAGTGGATAGGATTTTTATTTCAGTTATTTATATAACAGACTTGCCCCTTGCAATGTCTTTTTTTAGTCAGGGTCTCGCTCTGTTACCCAGGCAGACAGTGCAGTAGAGTGGCATGATCATGGCTCACTGCATTCTCAATCTCCTGAGCTCAGGCATTCCTTTCACCTCAGCCTCCCGAGTAGCTGGGTTGATAAGTCTGTGCCACCACACCCAACTAACTTTTTTATTTTATATTTTGTAGAGATGAGTTCTCACTATGTTGCCTAGGCTGGTCTTGAACTCCTGGGTTCAAAGTACTGGGATTACAGGCATGAGCCACCGTGCCTGGCTATATTTCAGTCTTGGTTAGCACTAGGTATGACTGCGGGCCCTTGATCTTTGAATTAAAATATTTGGAAAAGATTGAAGGAAGAAACCCTCAAATTTTTAAATTTATCTTGATCAAATCACTTCTTTATTTTATATATATATGTACTTTATATTTATATGTATATATGTATGTATTTTATTTTATATTTATATGTATTTGCTAATATATTTGATGAACAGTGTGAACATGTTAGTATTTAATTTTTAAAACTGAAGACATTTATAAATGCTTCATAAAATATGTCTCACTAGGTGGAAACTGTGCTCTAAAGAAATGCAAAAGGCCTTTTCATAAGACATATTAAGGGGAAGACATTAAATGTAGTTGCAGAAAGATCTGAAAAATGAAGGCATAAATGGAAGATTGTTTATTTTAATATAGATAGTTACATTAGGTTTTTCTTTCATGGTTGGTGCTTTTGTGTTCTATTTAAGAAAGCAAATCACAGAAGAGTCATAGCAAGTCTCATAGTTTCTGATACCATTTATAAAAAAAATTGAAACCATGCAAAAACTAAAGAATCTATTGTTCAAGGGTATTTACCAAAGTAGGAAAACTATGTGTTTATAAAAAGCAGGGGAATAACTCACACCAAATTCAAGGTAGTAGTTACCACTAGGAGATAAGGAAAAGCTTGGGAGGTATTTGTGAGATATATTGATGAGGTTTTGACTCTTAAATGAATGGTCGATCTGATTTTTTTTTTTTTACAAAAACAAACAAAAAAAAACCATTTTATTTCACTTGGGCAACATAGCAACATCCTGTTTCTACAATAAAATGTTTTTTAAAAAAATTAGTGAGACATGGTAGTACACGCCCGTAGTTCCAGCTACTCAGGAGACTGAGCAGGAGGATCACTTGAGTCCAGGAGTTCAAGGCTGCAGTGAGCTGTGATTGTACCACTGCACTCCAGCCTGAGTGATAGAGCAAGACCCTATCTCTAAGCAACAATGATGACAACAACAATAAAACTCTTTATCCCTTAAATATATATTTTTAATATGTAAGAGATATTTCTTAATAAAATAGATTAATAAAAGAATAATTATTTTGACCTAGAGAGTTTGATACTTTAAATTTATACTTTGCTTTACTTATATTGGTTGTTCCACAAAAATATTGTCTAACGGTCATTCCAGATTTGAAATTTGTGTAAATCATACATAATCGTGAAATTATAGATGAGCAGGTTGTAATGAACTTTAGTCAAAGTACCCCCAAAAGAGCGGCTCAGCCTGTAATCCCGCGCCTTTGGGAGGCTGAGGTGAGTGGCTTGCCTGAGCCCGCGGGTTCGAGAACCACCTGGGCAACTTGGCGAGACCTCATCTCTATAATAAATCAAAAATTCGCCGGGCATGGTAGCGTGCGCCTGTAGTTCCAGCTCCTTGGAAGGCTGAGGTGGAAGGATTGCCAGAGCCCAGCAGGTCGAGGCTGCGGTGGCCGGGAGCAGCCACTGGACTCCAGTCTGGGTGACAGAGTGAGACTCCAACTCAGAAAAAAAAAAAAAGAGCTTAAGGACAGTCAATAACAGAAGTGTAAAAAAGTCTTAATTCATAAATGTGTCTGGGCACACTGCTACATGTTTATTATAGTCCCAGGTACTCAAGAGGCTGAGATAGAAGAATTACTTGAGCCCAGGAGTTCTGGGCTGTAGTGCTCGATGTTGATAGGGTGTCTGAACTAAGTTCTGCATCAGTATGGTTACCTCTCAGTAGGGGGAACCACCAGGTTGCCTAAGGAGGTGTGAACCAGCCTGGGTCGGAAATGGAGCAGGTAAAAATTCCCGTGCAGATAATGTTGGAATAGTTTAGCTAATTTTTAGCCAATTATTTCTAAAACTCTTCCGAAAGGATGTCCAAGTTAGTTTTTACTGTCTTTTATTTAAAAATTCAATAAGGCTCTGAAGTAGAATTTGAACAAGGAGTAATGCTATATTATATATTTAAAATCTACATCTTTTAAATCAAGATTGTTAAAATGCAATAACCTAATAAAGCTTCAGTTTAATGCTTGTGCAAATAAGCTTTTGTCTTTTGTGTTTAGGCTAAATCTGAAGTAGGATCCAATATGTCTGAAATATTGCTGTGAGTATGAAATATTTGAAACTATTTTTAAATGAATTCTCTATTAGTTCCTTTAAGTGATTCTTAGGGATTTCTGAAGTCTTCTCTTTGTGAAGCAGTATGTCTAAGAAGTAGTTTTCACCTTACCATTAACAGTTTGTATAAATAGTCATCCCTCAGTGTCTAGAGGGGACTGGTTCCAAGACCTCCTTTGGACACCAAAATTTGCAGACTCTCAAGTCCCTGAAATAAAATACCATAGTATTTGTACATATATCTTCCTGTATACTTCCAATCATCTCTAGATTTCTTATAATACCTAATACAGTATAAATGTTATGTAAATAGTTGTTGGACTGTGTTGTTCAGGGAATAATAATAAGGAAGAAGAGTCTGTATATGCTCAGTACAGGGTTACATTTTTTTTCTGATTATTTTTGATCCAAAGTTGATTGAATCCGTGGATACAGAGGGCCCACTGTACTTTCAAATATTCTAGCATTTCCTCCAGTAAGAAAGATAAAGCTTAAAGTGAGCAAAAAACACAACACTGAATGAAAATATCAGCAACTATATAGAACATTTATCAAATAAAATTATTTCAACTTTCAGTTGGATAGAAAATTACCAAATGCAGATGTTGTTTTATAAATAATGTATTTCTTGCTTTGGTTTTTATATTGTCTTCTCTTAGAGATATGTTGCAACATTGTATTTAGCACAATTTAAACAATTGTTTTCTTGTTATTGTTTTTTAATTCTTCAGAGATTAATTTATTTAAAGTCTCCTGTGACTCCCTTTAGGCTATCCTTGTTGTGGGCTCCATTTTTGAGTTATATATTTTTAACATTCAATCTTGTTAGTGCCAGCTTAAGCAAATATATTTTCATCTATATTATTCAATGTGGTCTTTGAAAAATGGACTAACAATTTGCTTTAAAACCTACACAGAATAAGACAACTTGAAAAATATCCATACCAACTTCATATAAAATTTTGGAAGAAAATAAAGTGATCGCCTAACTAATTACTAATTTGAAATTCTTGGGGCTACTTGAAAAATCTATGGGGAGAATATCTCAGCTTTATAAATGAGGCAGTTCATGGTTCTCACGATTTCTGTTTTATTTACTTAACTTGCTTCCTTCCATCCATCTTTCCTTTCTTTCTTTTGAACAACTTTTTTTCTACTCCAAAAAATGGTGCATAATCTTTACAAAAAATTTAGAAAATACAGACAAGCAAAAATAAGAAAATTAAACTTGACTATAATTCCGACATGCAGAGATAACCACTGTTATTAATCTTTGAAAATTTTTGTCTATATTCTTCCAATATTTTTATTTTTTTGTTTGTATTTTAAAAATAGGGTCATAATATACATATTTCCCTGCCATCAGTTATTTTTATATAACCTTTTAATGGTTCTCACAGTTGACTTTAAAATTTCTATTTATGTGTGAGACTTGGATGGTTCTTTATTCTTTTTTGTTGAGGGGATGGTAACAAGAAGCTTAGTTTCTTTTTAAAGATAAAGACACCTTATCACTATCTCCAAGCTTCCACTTTGTTCTGCTTTTTTGCACATGAAGAGACTCTGACCTGCCCTTTTCTACTTACCTTCCAGGGATTGTTACAGCTTTAAGGTGTACTGGTACATTTTGCCTTAGCCAATGCTAGATCCCCAAAGAACTCTACAAGAGTAATCCAAGATTCTATATCTAACTCTTATTAGTTACACGTAAAAGTCATCTACTGGGAGACTTAAAGACCTCCTTTTACATTAAAATAATAGCTGGCCATATACCCAGAAAAAATATTTGACAAAAGTGATGACCACTCACCTCACACCCACACTATTAGTTTGAACCATGTCATCAGGTAGAATGGAGGCATAATCTGAGCAGTCTCTGAGTGAGAATTTCTAGTCTAATTGGTTCAGGTGGATGGGAGTGTTGAAAAAGGCATCTCATAATTAACTGATGAGAAAATCCTTCAAACCGATGGGATCTAATCATCTACCCTTTTCCAGTTAAGCAAATTAAATTCTTTCCCCATATGTATCTCAACGTTGCAATCCTGTACAAGGAAATTATTGAATCTAACCTTAGGCAGTGTTCATCTTTTAGAGAGCTTTCATTCAAGCAACAGATCTCTAAGAATGAATTTTAGACTGACTTCATTCCTTTTGAAGAATGGTTTGAAATGGGCCTCATGCTGAATCAATTTTTTAAGTGTATTCAAAAATGAGTAAGGATATATCCTCCTAGTAGATGAGTCTCCATTAGTAAAATACACATTGTGTGGTTTCCATAATTATGGCATCACATTTTATCCAGTAAAATTGCTGTTAGGGCGAAGAAGTTCTTTGAGATGGTGTGGGAGTCATTTCTTTTTTAAAAACCAGAGACTGCTCAAGCAGAAGATGTTTTAGAACTCAGATAACCCCTGAAAATGCATATTAGTTAATGAAAGAATTTAGTGTAATTGTTATGAAAAAATAACTTTCTCTGAAATTGTTTAAATGTTTTAAAATAAAATAATATAGAAAACAAGGGAGGTTTTTTAAGGAAGAAATTAACCTTAAAAAGAATGGTTGAAAATAACCTCTCTTGGGCTTTATTTTCTTTATGATTGGATCTCCAGAAAGCTATTTGAATTAATTTCATTTTCAGTTGCTAAGTATCTGTAGGCGTGTCTACACTACCGACAGAAGAAAGTTCAAAAACTCACTTTAAACAACTTTATATCAAACCTATCAGGGATATTCTATACAGTATATCAATATCAAAAATGCAGAAGAATTAATTTGTTCTGATCCTATCCCAAATTATATACATTGATAACCAAATGTTACAGAGGGAAAGCATCTTAGAACTGTTTAACTCTTTCGATGGCATCTTTCCTTCCAAATTTTAAAAGATAAATAATTTTATAATCTGACCCCAGTTCTTATAATTGTTGAGTGTATAATCAAACTTATGCTACAAATAATATCTTATTTGGAATTAACCAATTTTTTTTCTGCCAACAATAAGTTAAGTTGTTTTTTTCATAGTTCTCAAGTAACAAACATGAAAACCGAACTCTCATTCAACATCCAAGCCCTCGCAGTTTGGGCAAATATATGTTTAGCAAAAAAGTGAGTAATATAATTCTTTTTACTGTTATTTTTCCCATGTTTGTGAATTAAATTAATGTTTATAGTATGTCATTGTAGAACATTGCCAGTATTGTTGTATACTTCAAATAAATTAATCTCCTAACCACTTCTACTAAGACAAATATGTAGGCTGGGCATGGTGACTCATGTCTGTAATCCCAATGCTTTGAAAGGCCAAGGTAGGAGGATCGCTTGAGGCCAAGAGTTTGAGACCAGTCTGGGCAACAGAGCAAGATACCATTTCTACAAAAAAAAAAAAAATAGCTGGTTGTGGTAGCATGCACCTGTAGTCTCAGTTACTCAAGAGGCTGAGGCAGGAAGATCCTTTGAGCCCATGAATTCAAGGTTTCAGTGAGCTGTGATTGTGCCACTGCATTCCAGCCTTGGTGACAGAGTGAGAACCTGTCTCAAACAAAAAGAAAAAGAATAGAAAAATGTATATTGCTTTCTTACTAATGTTTTATTTTATTATAAATCAATGCTTTCAAAAAATTGAGTATATTACAATCTAAGTAGGCAGTTATGTGATGTCTTTAGGTTTGATCCCATACTCTGCCTATAACCATTATTATTGTTGATTTGAAAAAGAGGCAAACAATTATTTAAATTCCTCTGATGAAAATAGTAACCTGGAATGACAAAAAAAAGCCTAAAATATTCAGCACTATTAACCTCCATTAATTTTTTAGTCATTTACTGTCTACTTTGTTGAGTATATGTAAATTTATATATGCATCTGCAGTTTTGTTTGCTGAACATGTAAGTATTTTATGGTATTTTCCCAAACCATAAAAATACTTAGAATCAGTAAAATGTCTATGTGATATCCATCCTATAATCACAGGAGAATTAATTTAAATGTTCTCCTATTTAAGAGTCTTTAGATTGCTTCCACTTTTTCTAATTTTATAAGTAATACTAAAGCATTTTTATGGATTAATCTTTAGCCACATCTCTGGTTATTACATAAAGATTTGTGCCTGCATATTAAATAACTGAGTTAATGATTATGAATATTTTTGAAGCTCTTAATATAGATGTTATAAATTACTTTTTCTGAAAGATTTACTAGTGTACATTGTCATACTATTGCATTCACACAATGAGATTTATCATTTTTAAATCTTTATTATTTAAACATGAAACTTTTTATTTTGCGTGTGTTTACTTCTTAAATTTAACAAGATCAATAGTTTGTATTTCTTCTGTGAATTTTATCCTTTGCTGTGTAGTTCCAAGTTAAGTTGTTTACAGTATCTAGTTCATTACTATATTTTGGATGACTGTTTAAATTCAAATTTTAAATACTGAGGTTTTTTTTAATTCCCAGTTAAAAACTGAAAATCTTATAGATCTAAATATACTTTTTTATAAATTGTGTAATATTATTGATATTCATGTATATAACTAATTATGGACTTTTTTGTAGAGACAGACAGAATCCATCATTAGTGTGGCTTTTTACTGGAATGTTCTGCATTTATTCATTGTTCTTTGCTTGGAGAGCAAATTTAGATATTTCAAAACCACTTTTCATGGGTGTGGTAAGTTTTACTTAGCTATATCCTTGACCAGAAAGTTTGTGAAGAATGTACAAATTTATCTCTCATAAATCTTATAGAAAAGCAAATTATTTCAGGAATAGTTACAGTTGTGTGTGTGTGTGTGTGTGTGTGTGTGTGTGTGTGTGTGTGTGTGTGTGTGTGTGTGTGTAAAAGGTTAAATTATTGAGCCAGTACAACTAAGGCCTCTTTTCAGGAAATAAAAAATGAATTAAATGTTTAGTTAAGATACAAACAGAAAAATAAATGGGAAGTCGATTTTAGTCATTCTCCTGGAATTTTGTTGTTGATGTTGTTAATGACAAAAGAGATATGAGTTGCAATAGGCGCTCTTACTAACGTATTCCCTTAGTTCTTACTTCACCAGTCCCAGCTCTATGCAAAAGAGCCACCGTGTTCCTATTTTCCTTGGCAGTCATTTGGGTATTTCTTCTCCTTATAAAAGAAACTCTGTAAACATCCATAGCTCTTTTTTGACAACTGAAACCAACTGTGTTTCTTTATTTGTTTGTTTGTGTTCAAGAATCCTAATAAATAGTATCCTACTTGATCACCTGAATTTTGAATCGATTAAGAAACAGGACAAACCAATATACCATTTCTGAAAATCACCTTTAATACTGATAATGCTGAGATTGGAGGATGTGGCTTTATCTGTGGACAAGGGGGCTTCCTCATACAGCACCCCAGATTGGACAGACTCACCCACTAGTCACAGCAGTGCTGCACAGGACTGGCTCCACCCACCTCACCCACTGGGGCCACAGGGACAGACTCTGCCCCTGGAAAAGTGCTCCCTGTAGGCACCTCACTTCTAGGAGGAAGTGAGAGGAAAAGGGAGGGCCATGTAGCCCCAGGCCCAGTTACCAAACTCCCAAGGCAGAACAGTCTTTACATCCTCTGGAGGAAGTAAGTGAGCAGGTAGAGAGAGGCCAGGACTGTTACTAGTGAAACTTTTCTACATGCAAGGGGCATCAGGAGTAAAGCAAAAGCATTTATCTGCCTCCTCCAGCCTACCTATTACTGGAGTTCAAGACTAAGGCCACAGTATTGAAATGAATGTGTGGATCCCAAAAGGGAGATGCACATTGCGAGCTGGAAAAGAGGAATGTCTGAAAAGAGAAAAATAAAATGACCTCAGCTTGGATTGGGAAAGTCAATTTATAAGACCTGAATGACAGCAGATGTGAGCAACTGATTGTTTGTTTGTTTCTCTTTGTTATTTTTTAAATATCTAAGTACCCAATTGATTGCATGAACGAGTCAGCTGGACCTCCTGTTGGCATGTCTCTTTCACAGGTGGAGCGATTCTGGATGCAGAGCAATGCAGTGGTGGCCGTCCTCGCCGGTGTGGGTTTGGCTGCACTGGTGTCTGAGATTAACCGAGTCCTGAACACCAGTGGGCTCCAGTGTCTGGAATGGCTTTCAGCAGCTCTTTTTGTAGTTTACCAATTATATTCTAATTACAGGTAACACATGGTTATTTTTATGAAAAGGAGCTCTCAAGCCAGAGACATCTGGAAATCTAGATTCTGGGACTTTATTTCATTTTTAGCTTCCGCTGGTTTTCAGGACTCAAAGTGAGACAGTTTGGTTGGATGCAATGGTTCTTAAACTTCTGGGGCTATTAAACCTCCTGAGCTGGAATCTCAGCACGGGTGAGATGTGGTTTCAGGCCATTGCAAACATGAGTGTGGGAGGTGCATGGAGACTATTTGTATATTTTCCTCTAAAGAACCCTAGAGATACTTTGTAGAATCTGGATTATATGTAAAACTCTATGTTCTAAATATCACCCAGATGGAGAGCAAAAAGATTTGGGGCTTTTTGTATGTTCTAAAGTAATTCCTTTATGCTTTAAAGGTTTATCATTTGAGTAATACCTGGTCCTTGTCCAGTTTACCCTGTTGTAGTGAATATTAATTATTTTAAAATTAAGTTCTAAAAATGTCTTAATGCATATATATTATTAGTATTGTATGTATTTTTCAAATCTGTTTAATAATCATTACAATGAAAATCTCAGTCTAACATAAAAGATGTCTAAGCTTTAGATGATGGTTCATTTATTTCCAGCAACATCCAGTACACATTACAGAATTGAAAAGGATAGTCCCTCGGAGTTTTGTTATAGTGAGATTTGGATGGTATTATTTTAAAAGATTAAGTTTCCTTTCTCATCTTTAAAAATGGATTTTTTTTTATAACAGCAGGGTAGAGCTCATGTTAGGAAAGCCACCATGAGGCCTTGTGGGAAGGGTCTGCATGTCCCAGACACAACTCCATTGCTAGCTAGCTCAAGAAGGGCTCACCAAGCCCACGGTGTATTTCCCACCTTTTTAAAAAAATTTACTTTATTTATTTTTTAATTTTTATTTCAATGACTTTAGGGGGTACAAATGATTTTTGGTTACATGAATGCATTGTGTAAGTGTTAAAGTTAAGTCTGGGTTTTAAATGTACCCTTCACCCCCACCTGTGCACATTGTACCCGATAGGTGGCTTTTTGTCCCTATCCCTACTTTACCCTCCCCCTTCTGAGTCTTCAGCGTCCATTATGTCATTCTCTATGCCATTGCAGTTCCTTAGTTTAGCTCTTACTTATAAGTGAGAGCATGCAGCATTGGTTTTCCATTCCTGCGTTAGTTACTATGTTTAGAATAATGGTCTCTGAGTCCATGCAGATTGCCACAAAAGACATTTCATTCCTTTTCACGGCTGAATAGTATTCCATAGTGTATATATACCACATTTTCATTATCCACTGAACACTTAATGTGCATTTAGGTTGATTCCACATCTTTGCAATTGTGAGTTGTGCTGCAGTGAACATACAAGTGCAGGTGTCTTTTTTGCACAACAACCTCTGTTCTTTTGGGTAGATATCTAGTAGTGGAATTGCTGGATCAAATTGGTATGGAGATTTCCCAACTATTTTATTTATTTGTTTATTTATTTTTGAGTCAGGGTCTCACTCTGTTGCCCAGGCAGAGTACAGTGGCATAATCATGACTCATGGCAGCCTGGACTTCTGGGATCAGGCAAGTAACTCAGCCTCCTAAGTAACTGGGACTACAGGTGCCTGCCACCGTGTCTGGCTAATTTTTTAATTTTTTGTAGAGATTAGATCTCACTATGTTGCCCAGGCTGTTCTCAAACTCCTGGGCTCAAGCAATCTTTCTGCCTTGGCCTCCCAAAAGTGCTGAGATTACAGGCATGAGCCAACGCACCTGGCCCCAACCTTTTTTTAATCCCGGTCTTCTTCTGGCAGGTCATTAGGGCAGTCCACATTCACTGCCAAGCATGCTTGCACAGGCTGAGTGGTTTTATCTTTTTTTGATTTTTAAATTTGCCCCAGGAGAACAGAAAATGTGAGTACTCTGCAAAGTAGGGAATCAGAGTAGGAAACAGTAATTGTTACATTGATTACAAAGGAAGGCATAATGTTCTTTTCCTAGAAGTTTTTATTTGCTTTGTGATACGAAGCTAGTGATTCCAGTTGAGGCTGTGTTTCTCAGCACCATCAAATTTAACGGACCTGATTAATAACGGGACAGTCTTTTCTCATTTTCTGATGCTCTTACTCTCTTGTAGTCTTCTTTCATGGAAAGCTTGCAGAATTTATGCCAGTTTTTCTTTGAAGTTAGAAAGTCCACTTCATTCTTGAAAAGGGCTGTACTGCTGTTGTTGGCAATGGCAAATAATGCCTAGAGAGAAGTAAACAACTCGACAAACTCTTCCTTCCCTTCCTTCTCATTGGTTGCATTCCCTAGTGATTTCTCAGTTTCCAGGGAGAGAGGAACACAGGAGGCCTGTGGTTCAGGAGAGTCTTGGAAAGGATCATGCTCTGCATGCACGAAAGTCATACAAATGTCATACACATTTATACCAGAAATTGGCAGATTTCCTTTTGCATTTCTGAGAGTTCCTTTGAGTAAGTAGATGTAGCACAAAATTACCTTAAATTCCAAGTGGGAAATCTTACTTTTTAAAAATAAAATTGGATTGTTTTTAGGGGATAAAAATATAATTCATTTTGAGCACTAACTGATCATAAATTCCAATTTAAGCAGTAGGCTGATTTCTTTCAATTGCATGATTAGCTTCTTCTCCTTTTTTATCAAATGATAGTCCTGGGTTTTTTTCCAAATATATGCATCCTTTTAGAATACATTGAAATGCTAAATGTTGATTATATGACGGGAAAGGAATAGTGTAGAAAACAAGCCCAGTCTTATTAAAACTGTAGCAAAATGTTAATTTTTGTATCCTTTTATTTAGCATTTGTGACCAAAGGACCAACTATGTGATCGATAAATTTGCAAAGAACCTTCTAGCCTCTATGCCTCGTGATGCAATTATCTTACTCAGAGGAGATCTGCCAGGCAATGCTCTCCGTTATATGTATCACTGTGAAGGGTTGAGGCCAGATATTTCACTAGTGGATCAGGAGGTAAGTACATGAAAAATAGACTGAGCATATTGCAGTGATTTTAAAGCATATGTTTTTGAGAAAATTATCTTTTTTAAAAAACAATGGCTAGGTACAGTTTTTAGGATCATGCTTCAGTAGATTATATATCACATTTTATTTATTTTAACTAATAGTGTAAGTCATTTGAGTTGCTTCTTTCTAATTTAAACAAAATGTTATAAGAATTAATACATCTTATGCTAGACTCAGATAATAGTCTGGGTCTCTAGTCCACATGACAAACCATAAAAACGTTTATTGTATTGTAAATGTATTTTTAAACTATTCTTTTACAATCAGTCAACCATTCAAATTAACACTTCCCACTGGTTCAGGGATTGATAGAAGCTAGATTGAATATGAAATAAATCATATTGTGGATAAGTAAACATTTCGCTAAAAATAAAAATTACCAACCACAATTCTGCTATAGAATTTTTATATAAACTTTGTTGATTCTATGACAAAAATATGGCAGGCAAATATCTATGAAAAATTTGAGGACAATTAAAACAATTTTCTGGAACTGAAGAACTGTATTTAAACTACAAGTTTTATTATTTAGACTGTAAATACTTAAAAAGAAAGAAATCTATCTCTAGTATTTTTAGAGCAGTCATCAGGAAAAGAGAAATTCTTACTCTTTAAAGAATAATGTGAGGGGGGCACACCTCATCAACAAGGGTACCTGCACAATGCATATTTATATACCTAACCCTTAACTGTACCCCACAATTTTACAATAAATAGGATTAAAAAAACAAAGAATAATATGATGGCCAGGCTCAGTGGCTTAGCCTGTAATCCCAGCACTTTGGGAAGCCGAGCCGAGTGGATTGCCTGAGTACGCAGGTTCGAGACCAGTCCAGGCAACTTGGCAAGACCTCGTCTCTACAATAAATAAAAAATTAGCTGGGCATGGTAGCACAGGCCTGTAGTTCTCGCTACTTGGAAGGCTAAGGCCAAAGGATCGCTGGAACCCAGCAGGTGGACCAGGTCAGCCCTGCTGTGGCTGTGAGTATGCCACTGTACTCCAGCCTGGGGGATGGAGTAAGATTCCAACTCAAAAATAATAATAATAATAATAATAATGTGATGAATTCAATTGAGCAAATTATTAGACATAGTACTTAATAGACTTTGTTGAATTAATGAATAATTATAATTTTTGGAGAAAGCTTTTTGTTTTTTTAAATTGAAACAGGGTCTCACTCTGCCATCTAGGCTGGAGTACAGTGGTGTGATCCTGACTCACCACAGCCTTAAGCTTCTGGGATTAAACAGTCCTTCCTCCTCAGCCTCCTGCCTCAGCTTCCCAAGTAGCTTGGGACGACAGATACACACCACCATGTCTGGCTAATTTTTGTAGTTTTTGCAGAGATGAGGTCTCACTATGTTGCCCAGGCTGTTCTTGAACTCCTGGGCTCAAGCAATTCTCCTGCTTTGGCTGCTCAAAGTGCCAGGATTATAGGCATGCACCATGGCACCTAGTAAATTTTTGAGGAACACTTTAAAAACAGATTTGAAAAAATAGAAAAATTTGTAAATGACATGTAGTTTTTTATAAGCAGTTTGTATTTCTGCACAGATTGATGAATTTGATCTTCCATTTAGTTTCTGACAAAAAGTAGGTTATTTGTTATAATGTGGCTTCACACTATGATTTTAAATACTGTTTAGGATGTCAGTTGTTGTCATTGAGAAGAATGAATTTAAAAGTGAATTAGACCTACACTCAAGTCCTCATTTTGTCACTTCCTGGATATATAACATGGGGCTAATGGTTTTTTCCCTCAGAGTTTCTGTTGCCTTATTTATAAAAAGGGAGTAATCATATGTTAGGATGCTTTTGAATGCAAGAAACAAAATACCTGACTAAGAGTAGCTTAAGCTATAGAGCTTTTGTCTCACGTGGCAAGTAATCCAGAGATGGAAGATTTTAGGATTGATAACACAAACAGTTCAATGATGTCTGTGTTCCAGAACAACGTTTCTGCAGTTCTCATGACTTCTCAGTTCCAAACACCACATCCTAAAATGAAGCAAGGTGCTTCTTCTGGAGCATCCTTCCTCACTTTCTATTTCCTGGGAGTAACATGTGCCCCAGAAGCCCCTGGCGGACCTCCACTTCAGCCCCACTGACAAATACTGAATCCAGTGTCCAATGACTAGATCTCAGCCTGTTTCTACCCTGAACTGCCTGATCAAAATCAGGATTGCATTCACGAAAAAGAAGGTATTAGCTGTTGAGTGGGCAATCAACAGTATCTGATATTATTATTCTTATATAGTAAGGTTATTATGAGAATTAAATGAGAAACAGTGTGGTCATAAATATGAATATTCCCAAGATCTGAAACTAACGAGTAATAAAACCTAATTTAGTAACTATTTTTTGGGTATTTAAATTTTAAACTTAGATGAAAATTAAGTTATCATTTGTTAGTTAAATAACTTATATAAGTAAAATATAAGCACAACTGCTCAAAGCATAATACCTAAACTGTAACAAGAATTTGATAGTGTAGATAGGAATATTTTTTTTAAAAAGAGGGGATCTGTACATATGAAAGTATAAAATTTAGTATACATTAAATATAGAATTAAGAAAAATAACTTTTTCTAATATTAATAAATTATTTAAATCAAAAGACTATGTAAGGATATGCAATTAATTTGGGGTTGCTAATAATAAATTCAACTAATTTATCCAAAAGCGTTTTTAACTTTGAGGCATACATTATGTTTTGAGCTTCTCAAGGGCAGGGATTATGTTTTACTCATTATAGGTAAGCGATACTTCCCTTGTTGAATGAATGAAAGAATGGAGTAATGATACCTTTATATAATTGTCTACGTTGTCTAGTCTTGCCATCAGAGACATTTCAACTTCAGCAAACATAATTTAAGAACCCTTCTATGCCAGGCAATGTGCTAGGTACAGAGACACAAAGATTTGGATACAGTCCCTTTTCTCTAGGAGCTCACAATCTAGTGAGGAGTAGGCCTGGAGCTGTCTAGGAGGTGGATACAAAGAGCTAGAGGAACATATCATTCTGAATGTGCAGACAGAGGAGGGCATCACAGAGGAAGTGATATTTAGTTAGTTTAAAGTTTAGTACACATTCTCTAGGTATAAGAATGGGGAAGGACGTTCTGGGTAGTCAGTCAAATGCGTGAAGGTAAAATGAAAGTAGGTGCTGATATTACTGTTGATAGTCATATCTTCAGACATAAAACTCAAAGTTTATGTCATTAAATAAGTAGTCAGTGCCACATGCCTTAGTTGTGCTGGTATTTTTCAATTATGTACGTATTTAATGAGTGTATTTACATTTTAGAACCTTTTTATTGTACTGCGTAAATTTGATTCTTTTCAAGAAATATATGAAAAGTTTGACATCATATGTGATTTTTCTGGCAGATGATGACTTATGAGTGGTATTTACCCAAAATGGCAAAGCACTTACCAGGTGTCAGCTTTCCTGGGAACCGGTGGAATCCTGTGGAAGGAATATTACCTTGTGGAATGGTCACATTTAATCTTTATCATTTTCTTGAAATAAATAAACAGTAAGCATTCTTGTCATATAATAGCTTTTCTAAAATCTTAAGCTTTTCTAAAATTGTTTCTGTTGCAGCTGTGTTTCATCCAAAAGACCAATTTTCTATACCTATTTCCCTGTCACTGGTGAGATTATCTTTGTAATTAAATTGAATATCTGTGCATAAATAAGGCCAGGCAGAAATAAATGTCATTGTTCTGGGTAAAGGAAAAATAAAGACAGATTAGCAAGAATAGCAAATAAGATCTTAGTACAATTCAGGGAAATTGGAGATGTGCCTGCCTACTTGAAATCATTGCAGGTGGATGGCAAGCAATTATAGTTTCCCCCTGATCAACACCATGGCCCCCTTTTAAGTGTAAAGCAAATGTTTTCAAGAATAATCACTATATAAAAATAGCTTAAGGATTTTTTTTTATAAAGGATAAGATATTTTTATAAATAAGAAAAACACTTATAGTTTGTGCTAGCAGAAATAAAATGTGAGAATTGTGAATTCTATACTTGAGAACATAAAATCATTTGTAGTTAAGGACAAGAATAAATAACTCCTCCAGTGGTATAGTGTTGAACATTTCTCCTGTATGTAAAATGCTTGGGATTGTCCAGAGCTTGAACAAGAGAAACTTATTTCATGATTTCTTTTTTCTTTTAACGAGGACTTCAGAAAGTCTATCTAAATCCCAAAATTAAATTATCCTTTGCTGGGAACATATTAATGTGATATTTTGGGTGTGTAGAGCCTAGAGTTTACTGTGGCTCATTAAGAAATATGAATTTAATGGGTTTAAATGTGCTGTGAGAGTAACATTTAATTATTCTATCCTGAAATAAAATATTAGGAGTCAATAGCATCCCCAAATTGGCATTTTATGAATTTTTTTTTTTTTTTTTTTTGAGTTGGAGTCTCACTCTGTCACCCAGACTGGAGGGCAGTGGCCGCTCCCAGCCACCGTAACCTCGACCTGCTGGGCTTTGGCGATCCTTCCGCCTCAGCCTTCTGAGTAGCCGGAATTACAGGCATGCGCTACCACGCCTGGCTGATTTTTTGATTTATTGTAGAGATAAGGTCTCGCTGCCCATGCGGGTCTTGAACCCGCAGGCTCAGGCAATCCACTCACCTCAGCCTCCCAAAGGCGCAGGATTACAAGCTGAGCCACCGAGCCCGGCATGAATTTTTAAAAGCTCAATCTCACACTCATTTACCAAATATCTACTATGTTACATCTTGTAGTAGGCCCTGGTAATAAAAAGATGAATGAGGCTCAGTTCCAAATTCAAGTAAAACACAATCCAGTAGTAGATATACACAGATGTGACTATAACTAGCTATAATGTGATGGGATAAGTTCCATACTAGCAATGCCTTGTGAAGTGTCAGACATAGTAATTGCTCAGTACTATTTACTGAATGGATGGTTTAACTGATAATATAAGCCAAGTGTTCTGGAAACATGGATAAGGAAGCCATTAATTCTGCTTGGGAACATTTATTCATCATTTATTTAGTAAAAATTGTTCAAAATGTTCCAAGAACAATATGATGGAAATATTGCATACTCCTTGGGAAAACTCTAAGCAATGTAAAAAAGTATAAAGATGGTCTGCTGCCGTGGCTTACACCTGTAATCCCAGCACTTTGGGAGGCTGAGGTGGGAGGACTGGTTGAACCCAGGAGTTCAAGACTAGCCTAGGCATTATAGTGAGACCTCATCTCTACAAAAAAATTTAAAAATTAACTGGGCATGGTGCCACAAATGTAGTCTCAGCTACTCAGGAGGCTGATTCAGAAGGATCACCTGAGCCCAGGAGGTTGGGCCTGCAGTAAGTCATGATCATGCCACTGCACTTCCACCTAGATGACAGAGTGAGACCCCCAACTAAAAAAAAAAAATAGAAAAGTGTAAAGATGATCAGTATCATGTCTTTCGAGGACAACCACTGTTAACATTTTGATAAGTTTTTTTGTATTCCATTCACCTTTAACACAAATTATTTATAAACCTATGAATACATACACACATACTGTATATTACATAGCTGGGATAATATCTCATTTGAGACAAGGTGTCTGTCACCCAGACTGGAGTGCAGTGGCCTTGTCATAGCTCACTGCAGCTTTGAACTCCTGGGCTCAAGCAGTTCCACATCTTGGCCTCCCAAAGTTCTGGGATTATAGGTGTGAGCCACCACACCTGGCAATTTTTACCTAACATCATGTCATAAGCATCTACCTGTGTCATCAATAAAAAGTATTAATTGTTATCATTTTTGACTATATAATGTTCTCATAAAGATGCTTAATAATTTAACAAATATTCTATCTTTTGGACATTTTTGTTGTTTCTAGATTTTAGCTTTTGTAATAAAAAATGACAGTGAACTTTCTGGCCTACAAAGTTGTGTTAATATTTTGGCCAACAAAGATCTCAGGATAAATGTTGTTTTTTGGTACCAGTTTTTTCAATGAAGTTTTTTATTTTAAAAGTAGTATGTATTTATTACAGAATGAGAAGTTAGTTTTTAAAAACTAGGAAAAATATGGTCCTGTCTCTCAGAAATAACACATATATCAAAAATCATATTTTTTATAAAGTTGAAAACATGATATAGAATAGAAGTCTATTTCATTCATTCAATATCATAAAACCACTTTTTTATATTTTTACAAGCTATTTATAATAGGTGTATGTACTGTAATTTAAAAATAATAGGTGAGCCGGGCTCCGTGGCTCAACCTGTAATCCCGCACCTTGGGAGGCTGAGGTGAGTGGATTGCCTGAGCCCACGTGTTTGAGACCCACTTGGGCAACTTGGTGAGACTTCATCTCTACAATAAATCAAAAAATTAGCCGGGTGTGGTAGTGCACACCTGTAGTTCCAGCTACTTGGAAGGCTGAGGCAGAAGGATCACTGGAGCCCAGCAGGTCGAGGCTGTGGTGGCCGGGAGCGGCCACTGCCCTCTAGTCTGGGCGACAGAGTGAGACTCCAACTCAAAAAATAGGTGAATAGAAATTTTAGTTAATATTTAATATGGCATCTAATTTTTAACAGTGATAAAATTATATCCTACAATAGACCTGCTTTTGTGTATGAAGCTTTTTTGTGGAATGGGTAGAATTTTAAATTACTAGAATAGATTCTCAGAAGTGAAATCACTAAGTCAAAAGACTGAATGATTTAAAGGTATTGGATAGAGATTTTTTTCATCCAAGGTGATGAACATCATTATATGACAGCTCTCTAAATGCTTTTGAAAAGAAGGAAGCAAATGTTTATAGAGCACTTTTTATTTTACTTTTTTTTGTAACATGAAATAAGATTTACCTTTCATTTTGGGGGGAGGGATATATAGTTCTATGAATTTTAACACGTGTACATTTGTGTAACCACCACAACAGTCAGGACACAGAACAGTCCATGATTCCATAACTCCCTTGTGCTGTTACTGTGTGGTCATGCTGTCCCCTGAGCCCTAACCCTGGCAACCACTGTGTTTTACCTTTTCCAGAAGGTAATATAAATAGGCTCATAAAGTATATAACCTGTGGATACAGGCATATTTCATTCAGTATAATGCCTTTGAGATCCATCCAACTTATTGTGTGTACCAATAGTTTATTCTTTTTGTTGCTAAGTAGTATTCCACTGTATGGATATGTCACGGTTTGTTTATCCATTCACCTGTTGAAGGACATTTGACTTGTCTCTAGTTTGGGCATTTATGAGAAGTGCTGCTATAAACACTCATGTACAGGTTTCTGTGTATATTTTTCTATCTGGGGGTGGGATTGAGTTGTTTGTTTTCTTATTGTTGAGTTTCAAAAGTTCTTTATGTGTTCTAAATACAAATCCTCTGTCAGATATGTGATTTGTGAAGATTTCTCCCTGTTGGTCTTTTTATTCTCTTACAAGTGTCTTTTGCAGAGCAAAAGTTTTTCTATTTCTACGAAATCCATTTTTTTCTTTTTACAAATTATAATTTAGGTATCATATCCAAAAATGCTCTGCCTAATGCCAGATAACAAAGATTTTCTCATATTTTTTTCCAAGAGTTTTATAGTTTCGATTTGTTTTTGCATACAGATGTCAAACTGCTCTCACATCATTTGTTGCAAGGATTATCCTTCCTCTACCTAAAAAAAAAAAAAATCCTTCTAGTTTTTAATTGACTTTAATTTAATTATTGTTTTCATAGTTTATCTTTTTTTATCCTTTTATTTTTAATCAACCCATGTCATTAATAGTGGATGTCTTGTAGACAGCATATATTTCAGTCTTGTTTTATTTTTTCAAATATCTCTTTCAATTGTATTTTGACCATTTGCATTTAGTGTAAATATTAATATGTTTAGCTGTATTCCCACCATTTTGTCATCCTTTTTGATATTTTTTCCTTCTTTTTTTTTTTAAGAGATGAAGTCTTACTATGTTGCCCAGGCTGGTCTTGAACTCCTGGGCTCAAGCATTCCTCCTGCCTTGGCCTCACATAGTGCTGGGATTATAAGTGTGAGCCACCATGCCTTGCCTTTATTTATTATTTGATTGAAAATTTTTTTATTTTATTTTTTACTGTATCTCTTGGTAAAGGCATTTATTAATTTATTTATTTATTTTCTACTGGTTACCCTTGAGATAACAGTGTAAGTACTTAACTTTTCATATCTACTTGGGAATAATATTTTACAACTTCAGGTGGAATGCCTTAGAATTCTTAATTCTAAGTTTCAAACCTTAATGCTTTAGAATTCTTTTTAATCTTCCACTTTTGATTGTTATATTATATTATACCAGATGTGATAATTTTCATTTTCAATCGTCATACATGTATTAAATAACTTAAGAAAAAATAGTGTACAATATTTATCCAAATGTTTACAAGATCTGTTGTTCTTTCTTCAGTCCTGATATTCCAAGTATCTTTATCATTTCCCTTTCTCCTGAGGATATTCCTTTAGCATTTCTTTTGAAGCAGGACTGTTAATAGTGAATTCTCTTAGTTTTTCTTTATCTGAAAATGTCTTCATTTCACCTTTATTTATGAAGGATATTTGTGGAAATAGAATTCTGGGTTGATGAGAGATCCACAATCAGTCAAATCATTGTTCCCCTTGGTAAAATGTGTTGTTTTTCTCTGTTTTCAGGACTTTTTGCTTGTCTTTTGTTTTTAGCAGTTTGATTAAGATGTATCTAGGCATGGATTTCTTTGAGTTTAGCCTGCTTGGGGTTTGTTGAGTTTCTTCAGTCTATAAGACTATCTTTCACAAAATGTGGGAGCTTTTTAGACATTCATTCTTTAAATCCTTTTTTAAATCCTTTTTTAAATCCTTTCATATTCTTTCTCTTCTCTTTCTCAGACTCTCATCACATGAATTTAGAGCTTTAGGTCTTGTCTCAAAGGTGTCTGAGACTCTACATTCTTTCAATTTTTTTGTTTGTTTGTTTTAATTGTCTAACTGAAAAAAACTATCTTCAAGATCCCTGACATACCATCTCTCCAAACTTAGTTCATCCAGTGAATTTTTCATTTCAATCACTGTATTTTTCAGGTAATTTCCATTTGGTTCTTCTTTATAGTTTCTGTTTCTTTGTTAAGACTCTATCTTTTCATTCATTTCAAGAGTACTTGCCCTTACTTCTTAATAACTGTTTTTAAATCTTTGACTAACAATTGTAACATCTGTGTCATCTTTGAAGTATCACCTGTTGATTGCCTTTTCCCTTGTGAGTTGAGATTTTTCTGGTTTTTTTCATATGCTGAGTAATTTGGGGTTGTATCCTGGACGTTTTTAATGTTTGGGTCTTATTTAAATTCTAAGGAGATTTTGTTAATTTTGTGTTTGCTTGGTTAGCAAGCCATTGGCCAGGTTCATCTCAGGCTATAAATTCTGGCCTGCCTTCTGTGAACTGTGGTTCCAGTGCCAGTTTTGTTTTCAAAGCTTTTGCAGTGCTATTTGGATAAATCCCATGTGTTTACTCTCTGGTACCCAGTGTAGGACCTTGTGGTTAGTTTCACAAATCCTGTTTAGGATCAGATAAGTGTATGCTCAGCTTAGAGAGAAGCCAGGAGTTCATATGCAACTTCATGGGACTGCTCTTTTTTGTGGTCACTCCAGTACTTTCTAGCTCCCTGGGCCCTTCCTCCATGGCTCTCTGGCCAAAAAGCTGAGGTTTTATTTTTCCCGTTCTGCCATGCACTTCCTGTGCCTGTGTCTGCATCTGGAGCCAGGCTGCAGGAGGACAGAGCCAAAATGCAATGGGGATTGGACCCACACTCTTGGAACCATGGCTCCTCTAGTTAAAGAGAAAGGTTTCCCTCCCACCGGTTTTGGGCACCTGCTCAGCTGCTACTACCATTATGTGCTGCTGCCTCTTCTGCTGCCACCGTGTTGCCTGGTGCCTGGAGAAGGAGAAAAGGAAAAAGACCCGGGGGTCTCCTCCACTCTCTCCAAATCTTAGGAATCACCTTTCCTACTCCATGGACTAGGAAAAAAGGACTTTTCTTGAAGCTCTTTTTGACCTTATTTGTTACATACTTCTGAGTTTTTAGCTTTCTTTTTTCCCTATGGAGGGGGAAAATAATAATCTCATCACCGATGTGGTAGAACTTCTAATTCTGGTCATTTTCCCTAGTCTTCTTTTTTTTCTTTTTTTCTTTTTTTGAGTTGGAGTCTCACCCTGTCGCCCACACTCAGTGGCACGCTCCGGGCCACCACAGTCTCAACCTGCTGGGCTCCAGCGATCCTTCCGCCTCACTTCCAAGTAGCCGGAACCACAGGCGTACTACCGCCCTGCTAATTTTTGATTTATTGTAGAGATGAGGTCTCACCAAGTTGCCCCAGTGGGTCTCAAACCCGTGGGCTCAGTCAATCCACTTGCCTCAGCCTCCCAAAGTGCTGGGATTACAGCCTGAGCCACCTAGCTTGGCCCCCAGTCATCTTTCTGTCATTTACTTTTCAGAGTCCTCAGATAGCTTTACCATGTACTCACTCCATCCAGGAATTATAGTTGTGTCAGTGGGAGAGACGAAGTAGAGTGTGCTTACTCTATCTTCTCTAGAACCAGAGCTCTATTATGTTTTGGGACTGTATGTTATATGAAGATATCTCATTTAATCTTAAACATCTCTGAAAAATATCTGTCATTCCTATTTCACAGATGAGAAGACTAGACACAAGTAGTTCAGTAATTTTTCCAAAATTATTGAGGTAATAAGTGGTAGGGGAAAAAAATCTAAAATCTAGCTGGAAGTGTCTTGCTTCAAAGTTTATGCAGTGTTTTACTTTGAAGTAATTTTCCCTGATTTGCTGCTTTTTTTCCCCTACTTAGTAATGGCTGTTAAGGAATAAATCACAAGTTGGAACAGAACTATTATTCATTTGTCATTCTTTTTCCTGTTTAAACCATTCTTATTACTAATTTTTGCAGGATTTGAAGTTCTTAATAGTTTTTTTAATCTAAATTTTTTTCAGCAAATAATTATTATGTTTACTGTGCATGATGCTGTGTGAGACTCAGAGTTAATTCAGAGATAGCAAACCCATCTTCAGGATGCTTCTGGGCTACTCGGGGAGATTTACAAGTATAAATAATAAGTACAATACAATCATGATAAAAGAGCTAAGAAATAAAATGCAATGAGAATTCGAGGAGGAAAGACTACTTCTAAGTAGGGATGCAAAGAAGATTTCTATTTCCACCTGTCAAAGAAAACATATGTTTACATGTGAGACAATACCACAACAGTTTTCCTTATAACAATGCTTGACTCCAAGTGATTTTTAAATAACATTATGAACAGGTAGGTTTTTTTCTTCTTATGTCTGTTTGCTTCCCCACTAACCCCTAAAAAAAAAGCTGTTTACATGAAGATAAATTTCAAATAGTCTATTTGGGAAAGGTGTATATAAACCAAAATGTTTAAAGAATCAAAAATGATCTTTCTACAGTGATAGATTTTAGAGCAATGAATATATTTTTTAATTTAAAAAATAGATAAAAGTTTAAAAATAAAATTCTTAAAAATCTTTTATGAATTATATCTGTTTGACATTTAGAGCTTTAAGTTAAAAATATGTATTTTTCTGTTTTCAATAGAAAAGAAACATTTGTTTGCATAGGAATTCATGAAGGCGACCCAACCTGGAAAAAGAAGTATTCACTTTGGCCATGGGGGTCTTGTGACAAGTTAGTCCCTTCAGAGATTTTATTCAACCCTGAGGAATGGATTAAACTCACGAAAAACATGTATAATTGGACTGAAGAATACGGGAGGTATGAACAGTAGCCATATTTGATGCATATAAACATGGTAGCTTTGAGTACCCTAAAACTAGTACATTTTGAGATGCCTTTTAATTTTGTTTTGCTTTTTACTAATTATTACTATTTGCTACCCCCAAAGTACCATAAAACATACAGAAAGAGAACATTCCTTTCTTGTCCTCCAATTTAGAGAACAATGAGGAGACAGAAGGAGAGGGAAGCTATGGTTGCATGGAAACCATGATAACTAGGTGCATGCATGGCATCTTCTATGAGGGAGGACCCAATAAACCCAGAATTTATTTATTAAAAAATTGCGTATTTATTGTTTCATGTTTAAACTCCAGTCACCTTCAAGATACTTGCTGTTTGATGGAACACACCTATTGAGATGCTTTTTCCACTGCTCAAAACACTTTATGAACTTGTCAGTTTTGATGCCTTTTAGTGCTTTTGCCATTTTTTTGTTTCACTTCTTCCACATCGGTAAAACATTTCCCTTTGAGGACTTTTTTCATCTGGGGAAACAAAAATTTCACTCAGAATGAGAGCAGGGGAATAGGGAGAATGGGGCACGGGGGTTATTTTTGGTCAAAAAATGCTCTGCACTCAATGTGATGTGGGCAGGTGTGTTGTTATAGTGGAAGAACAAACAAGTCATCTGTTTGCCACAACTCGAGATGTTTTTTTCTGCAACGCAGCCTCTCACCAGAACACTAACTGGTATACTGATGCTAATGGGTTCCTGGAACATTTACCTAGCAGAGGAATCCTGTACTACCAGAGACCTACTCTCAGAAATATAATTCTGGGTCAGGCTTGGTAGCTCAGCCTATAATCCCTGCACTCTGGAAGGCCGAGGCGAGTCAAAGGCCAAGGTGAGTGGTAGCATGCACATGTAGTTCTGGCCACTTGGTAGGCTGAAGCGGAAGGATTGCCGGAGCCCAGCAGGTCTACACTGGGGTGGCCATGAGTGTGCCACTGCACTCCAGCCTAGGTGACAGAGTGAGACTCCAACTCAAAAAAAAAGATAATTCCAGTTTTGGGGGGTCATCCCTCATACTTCCCAGTTGTATAATGCTACATTGACCAGCATCCTATGTCTCATTACCCTAAAAGTGACAGAGGTTCAATAACTGCAGTTGAGCTTTAAAAGGCATTACCATGATAGTTTCCATATGCACAAACTTGTCATATTTTCTTTTTTTAAAGAATGGCAGCCGGTTGCAGTGGCTCATACCTGTAGTCCCAGAAATTTGGGAGGTGGAGGCAAGAGGATTGCCTGAGCCCAGGGGTTCGAGACCAGCCTGGGCAACTTGGCAAGACCTCCTCTCTACAGTAAATCAAAAAAATTAGCCGTGTGGTAGCACATGCCTGGGGTTCCAGCCACATGGAAGGCTGAGGCAGAAGGAATCACTTGAGCCCAGCAGATCGAGGCTGGGGTGACCATGAGCATGCCACTGCACTCCAGCCTAGGTGACAGAGTAAGACTCCAACTCAAAAAAAGAATTAAAAAAAAAAAAAAAGAATGACAGATAACCTCTCTGTTAGGGAAGACTGAGATTTACATAACTTTGTCTTCATAGTTGGTCGGCATCAACCTGGTTATGTTGTTGGAGAATTGCTAGTCTTCCTTTAAGCATTTCTACAGAATTCACTCTTTCTCATATGGAAAATGAGTCACCCCTTAAAGAAATGTGCTTCCATTACCTATTATTAAAATTATGAATTATTTAAATATTATAGAAGCTATTGCTTATCCTTTAAGAGTAGCAGACAAGATCATATAAAAATGCTATGAAGGTTTTTTTCAGTCAACATAAGCAAAATACAGACCACATTGTTGTAAAACAACCAGAGATGGCTAACTAGGCTAAAATCAAAGCACTCTTGCAACCATGATAAAGAAAACCTAGAAAATAACATATTCTTCAGATAGCTGCTGACTAGTATATGTATATAACATCACTTGTTACCTCATTCTGTCAGAATTGATAGATAATAACAAAATGTTTAGTTAAGAGAAAGAAAATCAGCAAACATTTGGCCATGATCCTTTGGGCAACATCATAGCACCAACAATGATATGTCAAAGCCAGGAAACCCATCTCTTCAGCCTGATAACCTTGCTTCCCAGCGCTGTGGCTGTTAACCATTTAGTGGCCTCACCTCTGCCCTGATCCCTCTTATGAACAGCTGACTCCCCAGATACCTCCAGTCTTTTCCCATTAATCCTGTGTTTGCTCTAATGAGGTATTGGGACTCATATGCAGATTAAGAACACATTTATCAAAACTCAAAATTCTTTATATTTGGACTTTTTTTTTTTTTTTTAGTTGGAATCTCATTCCATTGCCCAGGCTAGAGTGCAGTGGCACACTTATGGCAACCCCAGTGTCAACCTGCTGGGCTCCGGTGAGTCTTCCACCTCAGCCTTCCAAGTAGCCGGAACTACAGGCACACTACCACACCCAGCTAATTTTTTATTTATTGTAGAGGCGAGGTCTCGCCAAGTTGCCCGGGATTGGTCTAGAACCCACGGGCTCAGGTAATCAACTCGCCTCAGCCTCCCAAAGTGCTGGGATTACAGACTGAGCCCAGCCTATATTTGAACTTTTTTAGGAGAATAAGTTAATCTGTGTTTGGTCACTATCAGTACTTCAAGATCCAGGCCATTTTGTTGGCCTTATAAGATTATAAAACAGGCATTACATATCCATAGCAATAAATATAGATGACAGAAAGATATTACTGTTTTCTTATGACTACAGGTTTGATCCATCTTCTTGGGAGTCTGTGGCCAATGAAGAGATGTGGCAAGCAAGGTAACTAAGTGACATTTTTGGGTTTGAATCTGTTTTTAAAATGGCAGAGAAGTAGCCAATGGTATTTTTCATTTGGGGAGTAGCAGTGAGTGGTGATTTTTAAAACAACATTTATGAGCAATTACTTTGGTTGAGGCATTGTACTAATCATTATACATGAATGAATCATTTTTTCCTCACAATAACCTATGAAGTTATAACTCCATTTTATAAAAGAACAAACTCAATGTAGAAAGGTTACTTGTCCAAGGCCCCATTGCTACAATGGAGGAGTCTAAAGCTCACATCTGTCTACCTCTGGACCACTCTTAACTCCAATGCTTTCCTCCTTAACTAAACCAAAGTGAGTGTGATTGATTGAGTAGTGTTAATAATTACAACCTTGCCTCCATTACAATGCACCTGTTAATTATTTAAGCACTTGTATAATATTTATTAGAGACCAGTCACTGTGCTTGGCATTGAAGCCACATGTGAATAGGACACATTTCTGACCTTCGTGGAGCTCATGATCTAATGGAATAGACAGACATTTTTTAAAAAGATTTGAATTTTAATGTGGTAGATGCTATACTTTCCCATTGTTGAGAAAGAGAAGTTATACTGTCCTGCATGGAACATTTCATAGTGATGCTACAGCTTCTTTTGGTTCCTGTCATTTTTTAACCAAAATAACTAACACAAACTTTGGCCTAAATATTAATGTATAAGTCCTACATAATACAGACATATGTACCTTGTATATATGGAGTGCTTCCTTCAACAAAAGTGTATTGATGTCCTGTCTGAGCCAAGGACTGTGCACTGAGAATTGAGTTACAATATAAAGAGCATACACAAGTTTAAAGAGGTAAAGAGTGGTCCAGAGCTGGGCATGGTGGCTCGCACCTGTAACCCAGCACTTTGGGAAGCTGAAGCAGAAGGATTTCATGAGCCCAGGAGTTTGAGACCAGCCTGGTCAACATAGTGAGACCTCGTCTCTACAAAAAATTGAAAAAAAAAATAGCCAGGTCTGGTGGCATGTGTCTATAGACCATATACTCAGGAAGCTAAGGTGGATCACCTGAGGCCATGAGGTGGAGACTATGGTGAACCATCATTGCACCATTGCACTCTAGTCTGACCAATAGAGTGAGACCCTGACTTAAAATAGAATAAATAAAATAAAATAAAAAGGCTGGCTAGTCAAGAAATGCAGCTCCAAAATAACAATTGCAAAAATAGATATACTACAGTTTGTGTTTTTGAAAAAAAGTCAAAAATGGCATATCTTAAGTTGTCAGCTTAGTCATAGGGACAAATACTTGCTTTGAAGAACTGATCAAAGATATACCTATCATATGTTTGCACAATTCTTCACTGTGATTTATGCAGGAAAGCTAGGAAGAAATCACATAAAAGAAGAAAGCAGGTCATTATTTGGGCAGGTATTGATTTAATTGGTGTGCTGAATATAATTTGGATGAGTTCATGTGGTCAGAGTCTGGCCACCTTTGAAGAACTGGTCACAGTTAACATGAGCCGCCATGATGGGGACCTTCAGGGATGTGCTGACAAACCCAGCAAGTCTTTCTTTTCCCAGCTGCTCTTGCATAGCAATAGCATATATCTGGAGGGAGAACAGTGTGTAATAGTGATGATGAATGTTAGCTTCCTAAAAGATCTGGTAATCAGTATGAATGCAATGTCTGGTTGTGGGTAGGGATTGCTCTTGGTTCAGAGTAAATGTTCATGAATATGAGAAAATTAAAAATAATACAGTAAAGGGTTTGATACATTCCCTATCAGTAGAAAACCTGGAAGATTTAGCCTTGAATGTGAAATTGACAATATGATTTTAATGAAGGTTCCCATCCCCAGGATGAAAACACCGTTCTTCATCTTTAACCTGGCAGAAACGGCTAACGTGCCTTCAAATGTGAAAACTCAACTCTACACTCATGCATATAACGTATGTTATACTTTTATATATACGGATATATTTGGTGGGAGAATGGTGGTGAGTGCTTGGGATGGAAAAAGGATGTATCACAGAGTTTTTATTCTTTTATTTCCAGCTTAATTAGGGCATAATAAAGCAGCCTAAAAATACTCAATTGTACCACAATGTCTGGAGTAAATGACTATGGTAGGCAGAATAACACCCCCCTCAAAATGTCTACATCCAAATCTCTAGAACCTGAGAATAGATTACCTTAAGTGGCAAACGAGGGTGTGATTAAATCAAGGATCTCAAGATGGGAGATTATCCCGGATTATCCAGGTGGGTTCAGTATCATCACAAAGGTCCTTATGAAAAGGAAACAGGGGGTTCAGAGTCAGAGAAGGAGACGTGGTACAGGAGCAGTGGTCAAAGAGAGGGAGAAAAGATTCTACACTACTGACTTGGAAGATAGGCAAAGGGGCCATGAGTTAAGGCATGCAGGCAGCCTGATAGAAAGGGTAAGGAAACACCCTCCTATAGAGCCTCCAGAAGGAAGCAGCCATGCTGATTTTATGACTTCTCACCTCCAGAAATACAAGATAATAAATTAATGTTGTCCTAAGCTGTTTGTGATAATTTGCCACAAAAGCAATAGAAAACTAGAATAATTGCTTGATAAAAAACAAGTTCTGGCGGGTTACACTTTATGCAAAAGTCATGACCCTAGGTACACTTAAAACGATAGGGCCATGGCTCATTGAGACTTCATGACATACAGGGTTGCAGAGACTGGCTCTGTCTTCTAACTGTGGCCCCAAGGAAACCAAACGAACCTTCAGAAGACAACCAAATTGAGGCTCTGGAGTAAATCGGCAAATGGGAAATGGGTGCTCAGATGAGAAACTTGCTATAGCACTATTTTAACAAGTCTTTGCTCTTCTATGACTTACAGCACTGGGCTCTTCAGGCACCTGCAGAGCCTGCCATTTAGGAAAGGAATATCCAGGGAAGATCAATCAAAAGAGAGCCTAGGACCTATACGTGTGAGCACCTGAGGTATTTCTGCCACCTCTGGACTAATGTAGGTCTACTCAGGAAATTTGTTCAGTGCGAAGTCAGAATAGCGCAGTATCCGATCAGCATGACTGATCTTACTCCCGAGTTTTGTTCATTGGCTCACTGTTTATTCATTTATTCATTCACTTACACAACATGTATGGAGCACCCACTCAGTGGCAAATATTGTGTTGGAGGCAATCAAATCTTATCCCTGCTATCAAACAGGGAGCAAGTAAGAGAGGGAGATAAGATCAAGTCCTCAGCCACAGCCCAGCCCTGGGAATGCTATGAGAGGCACACAGCGATGCTGTGGGAAAACAGAGGGCTGGGCACCAGCAAGCTGGGAAGGGGAGGGTGGCAGGGGAGATGGCATCGAGTGTCATCTTGAGAGATCAGAAGGAGCTAGCCAGATGGTGGGGCAAGGAAGTGAGAGAGGGAGGAGAGGGCTGTCCATAAGGAGGAAGCCACAAGAGCAAAGGCAGACCCTCTGAGGTGCCCCACTTGAGCAAGGAACAATTCTAGAAGGCAGCATGCTGGAATGCTGTCTGGTGGTAGGGAGGGCCAGGTTCTAGGCCCACTCTGCCATTGTCAACTGTGAGTCAGTTAACTTTCCAGGCCTTGATTTTTTTCTAAAAATAAACATTTTAAAAATGAGCTTTAAACTTTCAAAGAGTCTCTCTCATATCCTGGTCATATAATCTTGTTTATCTCTAGTAGCCTGTAATTCTATGAAAAACAAGCATGCTTAGTTGGGAATTATTTGAAATTTACTCACATTTCATTTTCTCATCGGTGATCTCTTCCATGGTCAGTTATTAGATCACCACTGAAGCTCAGTCATGGATTTATTGCCCCTTTGGGTCAACAAGCTTAATTTTTTCTGTGAGCACAGATTATCAGTGTCTCCTTCACATATGTCTGCAGATGTGTGACAATGTTTACAAGACCTACAAGACCTGTTACTTAATTATAATTACTTAATCACCACCACCAGTAGTGGTCTTTCAAGAATATTCTTGTTAGGTGTACAGGATATTGTTGTTATTATTTGCATTAACCCTCACAAGATCTTACATAGATCTTAAGTTCAGGTGACACTAAGTTTAGGTGTCATCAGGGAACAGGGAATAGCCAACTCCCTAGGAATAAATTAGAGAAGTTGAAGATGTCCCAAATTAACAGAATACGGTCCACTAAGACTAATATCACAGTAACACACACATAGTAAGTTAATGCATCAGTAATAAAGTGTTCTAGAAAAGTTAGTACAAGTGTCCTGATGCCTGAAGTCTAGTAGGAGGCCCAGTCAGCATCTCATTCTTTTGAGCATTTGGGGAACTGTTCCTGGAAGTGTTGGCATCTGTTTTGGAAGCCAAAACTAGTACAATTTTGAAAGCAAAACAGTTTCTGCGTATCTGCTTTTTGCTATGCATTTCACACCCATGCCTCATGAGAGGGAGCCTCAGAAGAGAAGCCACTGGAAAAGAAAAGCTGTTGAGAAAAGAGTAGAGAAACTCAGTAGCTTTGATGCATGTGAAAGTGCATGGTGACTCTCCTGTTTTGTAAAATGAAGGATGTAAGGGGAAGTTGCTTTAAAAGGTAACTGGGCAGGGCGCGGTGGCTCACGCCTGTAATCCCAGCACTTTGGAAGGTGAAGGCAAGAGGATAGCCTGAGCTCAGAAGTTCAAGAGCAGCCTGAGCAGCATGGCGAGGCCTCATCTTTTCAATAAATCAAAAAATTTAGCCAGGCGTAGTGACGCATGCCTATGGTTCCAGATACCTGAAAAACTGAAGCAAAAGGATCGCCTGAGCCTAGCAGGTCAAGACTGCAGTGGCTTTGAGCGTGCCACTGCACTCCAGCCTGGGTGATAGAGTGAGACACCAACTCAAAAAAAAAAAAAAAAAAAGAACTGGAAGACTAAGGGTTGTTAAATATCAAAATGATACATCAAACATGGATTGTGGAATTTTTCATGAGGATGCAATTTTAAAATGGGTATGGGTATGCATTTGTCTGCTCTGGAGTAGTTGAGGAAATAAATAATATATTTGGGTTCCTTTTATTTTTATTTATTTATTTATTTATTTTGAGTTGGAGTCTCACTCTGTCGCCCAGGCTGGAGTGTGGTGGCACGCTCCCAGCCACCGCAGCCTCGACCTGCTGGGCTCCAGCAATCCTTCCGCCTCAGCCTTCCAAGTAGCTGGAACTACAGGCACGTGCTACTACGCCCGGCTAATTTTTTTGATTTATTGTAGAGATCAGGTCTCGCCAAGTTGCCCAGGCAGGTCTTGAACCCGCGGGCTCAGGCAATTCACTCACCTCAGCCTCCCAAAGCGTGGGATTACAGGCTGAGCCACCAGGCCCGTCTTTAAGTTCCTTTTAACTAAATGATATCATGAAGATAATTCTGATCCAAAAAAACACGTGTCTCTTGAAGAAAGCATTATTGCTTGTTCTGTGCTCTGTAGAGTCTACAGGTAAACTCCTGTGAATCCATCTCTAACTGGCAGTCACCAAGAAGGCTGTGAAATTCCTAAATTAGCAAGTACCATATTCCATTTTACGTATTTGTATCTGCTTTTTTATTTGTTGAATTTTGATGTGTTTTCTTTGGAAAATTCAATATCAAAACTTCTAATTGTATCCAATTAATACTCTCTCTAATGTTGAAAAGCAAAATTCCAAATTTCTGTGAGTAAAGTTTTAACTATCAAAATTGTAAATTAGAGGACACTGAAGATTTTAAATCTCTCACTTTTAGGTATCTCTTAAATTCTGTGATGCCCAGCCTACCTGATGTTGGCTTTTTGTTGTTGTTTTTAATGTGGAGAGAAATTTATGTAAATAATGCAGGACAAAAATTCAAATCCCTTCAAGTTCTTTTTCCAAAAAGTCTTCTAAAGAAAGCTATTTTTTTCCAACAACTAAATTTAGAGTTTCAGCCCTTCTGCCTGTTGAGTAAATAGCTTTCTATGAATTAGAACTAAATCCCTTTCCCAGAACATCTTTCTGGAGAAAGTGCATTTTGTCCTAACACGGCGTGTCTTAGGTTTCCCCTGCAACATCCAAAAACCTCAGAAGCAGTTTTAGATGAAGCATATTTGCCTCCTGCTACTGTAATAATTACAGTAACATCCTTGCATTTTCTGCATGTCCTAACAGTGATGAGATTTTTACTGTAGGCTGCTTGGATTATTTTTGTTGTTGTTGTTATTATTAGTTCCTGTGTTTTCTGTTTTTGAAAAAAAAGTCAAGGGGTAACAATGGCATACCAACATTTTTGCTGTTTTCCAGCTTTATAAGGAGATTGTCTCTTTACAAAAGGAACACCCTGTAAATTGGCACAAGAACTATGCCATCGCCTGTGAGCGGATGCTGCATCTTCAGGAAAGAGAATCAGATCCCGAAGTCCTGTTATCTGAAACCATCAGACATTTCCGTCTCTACACTCAGAAAGCACAGAATGATCCACAGCAAGCTGATATTTTAGTTGCTCTAAAGCACCTAAGAAAAGAACTGCAAAGTCTACGAAATATGAAAAATGACTGAGCAAAATATGGAAAACCTGCTCGTCATTCAGCTTTCAAAATTCTGAAGTCCAAAACTTTTTCCTTCAAGAAAAGAAACTGTATAAAAAATTTAAAACTAAGTAATTTCCCAGAATAAGTAACTTAGTACAGCAGTACCGTTTAGTGGAATGTTCAGTGACTGAGGTGTACTATTTATGCAAAATTCTGTTTATCCCATGTTACCAAATCAGCATGTCAGTGAGAAGCTTTTGAATTGTCTACTTCCACAATCTTTCACCAAATGACTGTGCTTGATTAGTTTCTAGAGGAGAGGAACTATTTTCATATAACTAAAATTTCAGCCATGGATCTTTTAAGGACCATGCTTATTGAGATCAGTTTTAAAAGTTAAATTATTTTAATATTAATACCACACTGAATACATTTTCTGCTTCTGAATGTGAAATTGTTTTTTAAAAGAATTAATCTTGTTATGCTTCAATTTAGGGTACATTTTTTTTTTAAAGATGCTAGTTGTTACATAATCTCCCACTTGGTGTTTGCCAAGTGGGTTATATTTTGATAATAATTTGAACTTTATTGTCTTAGATATTTCTCTGAAATCACTAAAAAAAAAAACTAATTTGATGTTTGCTTATTTCAGTTGTAGAAACTGGCAAGTAAAAAGGGTTTTGTATTTACTTAATTTTATATTTATGTTTTACTTCTATTTGGACTCAGAGATCTAGGCTCAATAATTAGTAGGCTCCCGCTGCCAGGATGCAAAGGGGAAAAAAAAGGCGGGGATTTGGGGGGGATAGGGAAGTGGTTCAATAAATTCATTTCTGTTACAAGCATCTTTTATACATATTACTAAAGAGAACATAGTAAGAAATGCAAATAATAGTTCTTTATTTTATTATGACAGTTAATTAATAGCAACCTGTTTTAATGAATAAAGTCACTCAGAGTCCTTCAGCACTTCCTAAGTAGAGGCCAGGATCTGTAGGGCTTCTTTTCCCCCCAATTGTATAGCTCCTAGACTCCAAGCACTATATAGGCCCCTGTATAGAAATGCTCACTAATGAAGAGGGAGGGCTAGAAACTTGTCTGCATTCAAAGATCACTGGTGAGTCATTCAGCAAGAAAGGGCCCCTTACCAGGAATAGTCACAGTTCCGTGGCATTGTACTAGCAAAAGGGTCTGATCAAAGGTCTCCTGTGGAGCTTGCATGGTTCCCTTTCATACTACGACCATAATTAAAACCACTAATTCTCTTTTAAAATGCTGCAGGATGCCATGTAGGCATCTGTCTGGAGTGTCCTTTGTGATGTCATAAGCTGTTAAGGACCAGTGCCGAGGGCTTTTGAGTGAAATGCCAGTCATGAAGGTGCTTCAAGACAAGGGTGCCTCTAAAAGCTTGACAGGGCCTTGACTGCACAATTCGAGCTGAATTTGCCCCTTGTCAGCTGCCAGTAAATAAATCTCAAAGGGGGAAAAGCTGAAGTTTCATTACCTGATCCATGGGGCTTTGTTGGTTTTGGCATCACACAGGGGAAGCTCTTGCCCCTCCATTCTCTGGATTTGAAGATGTCCATTGGAGCCTGCAGGGCCTGGACAGGGTTCAGAGCGGAACCTTTTGAAGAGTGTCAATAGTTGTAACAGTTCAGCTGTTAGGAAGACAAATAAATGGAGGAGCTCATTAATCCGCTTTTGGCTCTCAGTGCCTTTTGCCCTTTTATCACAGCCTTATTAGGCTCCTACTCATCTTGAACCAGAAAAAAATGAATTGAAGCTGTTGAGTACTAATTGGCAAAGACTTTTAATCATGGGCCAAGAACTTTCACTGACTTGAAAGTAACTTCTCCACAGGGAAGAACCAAAAACCAGGTTTACCTTAAAACAAAAACCTGTTGGAGTTCAGCGTGGTGTAAAAATTTAAGGAAGCGTTGATAAATGGTCTAAGTTTATCCAGTTGAAAGAAATTGTGTAAGATTATGATTTTCACTTTTATTTTTAAAAGTACAACACAATTCAAATGTTCCTTGGAAATGCATTGTCAGAAAAGAGATTGTACACATATGAGAGGTGTTCGTGTTTGTTTCTGAACATCTGTACATAGGTATATGACTATTCATCTCAGCATATGCATGTGGTATTTGAGGGACCTTATAGAAAGTAATATTTCCTATGGATAGCCTAAGGAAAGGCAAATGAAGGCCTTCTTTTGAGAATAGCTCCTTTTTAAATTTTTGCCTATTCAACAGAGTTTTTATATGACTGAATATGTTTTGTGTATTGATTGTTGTACAGTGGCACATAAATTATTCTATGTTTGTGCAACATGGCTTTGAGAAGTTGTCTCTTTGAGAAAACAATTACATGATGGCCCAAAGTAGGTAGGATCATAATGATTTAAATTTCTGAACACTGTTGGTAAATGAAAAAATAGTAAACTGAGCCGAGATCTAGGGAGGTTGGGCTTCATTCCCAATCAAGTACTTTGAAGATTCTTTTCCTTTCTGTGGTGTGAGGTTAAACAAGTTGCTTTCTTTTTCTTTCTCCTAGTTTCCTTGGCTAGAGCACAAGCACCATAAAATCTGATAAAAGGGTTTCCTGTAGTCTGACCCACCGACATTGAAGAGAATGTGAAGGAGGTGACTTCTCATGCAAGACTTGGCCAGCATTATCCTAGCAGGGTCCCAGGAGTGCCGTGGGTTGGCAGGACTACAGGAACCCCACAAGGCCAACTTCTGCCTGGACTTTGGCCTGAAGAGCCAGTGAGAGCAAGCAAAATTGTCTGCGTCTCCACATGCCGCAGTGTTGCTGCCCTGGCACCGAGGCTGGCACACACCAGAGGGCAACTGGAGACAGGGATTGTGGCTCCCATGTCATCTAGGTAACCCCCAAGGGGGCAGCACTCCCTGCCCCTCCCTGTGCCCTGTGGTGGGAGTATGCTGGGTTCTTGGTATTGGCTTTCCTTTTTTTGTTGTTGTTTTTTAAAAGGATCCTTTTTTTTTCCAGTCATAGTCTTACTCTGTCACTCAGGCTAGAGTGCTCATGGCCACCACAGCCTCAACCTGCTGAACTCAGGAGATCCTTCTGCTTCAGCCTTCCTAGTAGCTGGAACCACAGATGTGTGCCACTATGTTTAGATAATTTTTGGATTTATTTTAGAGACAGCTAGGATCCATTTTTTAAAATGCTTTTGTTCTATTATTCAAAATGCAGCCAAAATAGAAGGGAATTAATTACTAGTGTACTGTTTTGAAAGCTACAAATAGACATTGTGAAATGTTATTTTCGTCCATATTCTTAGTGTTTCCTACTGATAGAACCATGATGTTTAGGCTTTGTGATACTTAAATAAAGCCAATTTTGAGTGTTAGGATTATTTTTATGATACCTCCATTGATATCTTTAAGCCATCAGGCTAGAATATGAAGAGCAGTTTATATTTTAAAAGTTAAATACTGTGAGTCTTTAATCATAGTTCTCATCAATATCCCTCAGAATTTAAAAATTGTGATGCTTTACTATTGAGGAAAAAATTGTATACCAAAGGTTGAAAAAAAAAAATGAATCTGTTACAGCAAATCCTTTTACTTTGTTTTACTTCTGGTATACTTTATAAAGACACCAAAAAGTATATTAATTAAAAGTCTGAGCCGGGCATGGTGGCTCACACTTGTAATCCCAGCATTTTGGGAGGCAGAGGCGAGAGGATTACCTGAACTCAGGGGTTCAAGACCAGCCTGAGCAACATGATGAAACCTTGACTCTACAATAAATCAGAATAATCAGCCAGGTGTTTTGGCTCATGCCTGTGGTTCCAGCTACTTGGAAGGCTGAGGTGAAAGGATCACCCAAGCCCACCAGGTCGAGGCTATAGTGACCGTGAGCATGCCACTGCACTCCAGCCTGGGTGTCAGAGTGAGAGTCCAGCCAAAAAAAAAAAAAATCCTGTTCTTCTAACTGGCTTCAAATCTATGGTTAACTAAGAAAACAGTTTTATCCAGTAAGAAATTCACAGTTTTTTGCCCATTTTCAGATTTTGTTGTAGATGCAAAACCATTCTATAGCTGACACTCACAAACAAATAAGTAATGCTTCCAGGGATTCTGGGAACATCTAAAGGCCAAGATCTTGGCACAGGATTACAAAGCAAACAAGAAGCTGAAGCTTTAGCAGTGATCATATTTGATGAAGATGTCATTGTCAGTACCCTCTAAAGGTCTGTTTGATTTGGATCAGCATGGATGGTATTTTTTTTAAGCTTTAGGAACAATACAGTATGCTTACCTGGATATAGGAAAGTAAATTCCCAGAAATATATCCTGAAAAAGGAGCTTTTCAGGAAAAAAAAATCTGATTGATCTTCAACTATGTAGCATATATTTGATGGAAAGATTAGCTCATGTCATATTGGGGGGAAAATGTGGAAAAAACTAGCAGAGGTTACAGATGTGAAGCCAACAATCATTGACTTGAAAGTAGAATTCTCTGGCTCTTTTCTGCAGATCAAAAGTGTTAGGACTGAGGACTAGTTTTCAGCAATACAGATCATGATGATATTTAAAAGTTGAGGTAATAAGGTCGAGAAAGTTTCAAGAGAACAATCAAGAACACAAAGGCAAGTAATTGGACTATATCCCTATCCTGATGCTCCCACTTCACAGAGCAACCAAGTAGTCTCAAGTCTTTTTGTATCTAGTTGCTGTTAGATGAGAATATTGATGGTAAATTAAGGTATAATAAAAGATAAATAGAAATAAGCCAAGTCTGGAGTTTAACTTTTTCATGAATTTAATTGTTTAGCATTTGTTTTAATTCTGGTGTAATTAGTATGGGGGAAAGTACAAAAGATAGAAATGGAGTACAATCTTTACATTGGTGATTTCATTTCATATTACACATTATAAACTAATAAATGAAGATTTTGTCCTGTTTTTAAAATTACCATAATCAGCCCAGCTCCGTGGCTCAGCCTGTAATCCTGCGCCTTTGAGAGGGTGAGGGGAATGAATTGCCTGAGCCCGCAGGTTCGAGACCTACCTGGGCAGTGAGACCTCATCTCTACAATAAATTAATCATTTTTTTCTTTAAAAGTGGATTTTTTGGCCGAGCTCAGTAGCTCAGCCTGTAATCCCAGCACTTTGGGAGGCTGAGGCAGGTGGATTGCCTGAGACCATGGTTTCAAGACCCACACGGGAAACTTGGCGAGACCTCATCGCTACAATAAATCAAAAATTAGCCGGGCGTGGTAGCACGTGCCTGTAGTTCCAGCTACTTGGAAGGCTGAGGCAGAAGGATCGCTGGAGCCCAGCAGGTCGAGGCTGCGGTGGCCAGGAGCATGCCACCACACTCTAGTCTGGGCGACAGAGTGAGACTCCAACACAAAAAAAAAGTGGGTTTTTTGTAATGTAACCTTTTAAAGAAGGTCTTTGAGCGTTCTCTAAGTTAAATAAAATATTTCCTTAGATGATTGAACCGTTGAATATATCTTTAATACCTTACATATAAAGTGTGTATGATTACAACTGAAAAGCATACAAGGAGCTCACATATAAAGTGTGTATGGTTAAAACTGAAAAGGGGCCAGGCACGGTAGCTCATGCCTGTAATCCTAGCACTTTGAGAAGCCAAGGCGAGAGGATTGCTTGAGCCCAGGAGTTCAAGACCAACCTGGGCAATATAGCGAGACCTGGTCTCTACAAAAAAAATTTTTTAATTAGCCAGGTGTGGTGGCATACTCCTGTAGTCTCAGCTATTCTGGAGGCTGAGGCAGAGGGATCTCCTGACCTGAGGAGGTTGAGGCTGCAGTGAGCCATGATCATGCCACTGCACTCCAGCCTGCATGACATAGTAAAACCTCAACTCAAAACAGAAATAAAACTGAAAGGAGAACACTGCTTAGGAAAGTCAGATCCAGTTTTCTCATCCCTTGACTTTGGTATTATGGAACCTGAATGAATCACCCATTACCCTTGACCCTTGAGTGTCACCTAAGACACAAGAGTTCATTGTGTTTCCCTGGCATGCTAAAACTTGAACCCAAAAGCTGCAGCATGGGTCTGTTGAAGATTTTGAGGAAAGGGTAAAAGATGCAAGGACTAGAATCTGCTTATAGTGTCTTCTCTCAAAAATAGGTCTTGAACGTGGAAGGATAACATTACATAATTGTTTTATTATTAGCAGTGTTTTTAAAAGTTGAGAAAAATCAAGGGCTCTTTTAAATTACTCTAGCAAAAGCTACAGAAACTTTAAAGGGAGTTGTTTATAAAGAAGATGACCCATTTATCGAAAAACTAGGGTCTCTTTGGAGAGTTAAAAGCCAGTCTAGCCAGTAAAAGGAAGTTTCAAAAGACGTTTGCTCTTAGAAGATTGAAAACCACCGGGCACGTTGGCTCAAGCCTGTAATCCCAGCACTTGGAAGGCTGAGGCAAGCGGATTGACTTCGTTCGGGAGCTCAAGACCTTGGTGAGACCTCATTTCTACAATAAGTCAAAAAATAAACTAGGTGTGGTAGTGCGTGCCTGTATTTCCAGCTACTTGGAATGCCGAGGCAGAAGGATCTCCTGAGCCCAGTAGGTCAAGGCTGCGGTGGCCGTGAGTGTGCCACTGCACTCCAGCCTGGGCAACAGAGTGAGACTCCTACTCAAAAAAAAAAAGGATTGAAGACCAAAGTTCAATTATGCAGAACTTAAAAAGGTGTGTTCACTGGTGGAGAATACTTGTACGTGCTGGTTGTTTTTATTTAGTGTGTATTAAAGCATATACATTCACTATGTGGAGAGGTTTCTCTTTCAATTATCAGAATTTTAACCATTAACTTATGCAGTCACCTATACCTCAAATTGAGGCAGTTCCTCAATTTGCAGAATTTTGCTTATTTAGAGTGATTGTCAGACTGTGGATCATGAAGTCAATTTAGTGGGAATTTTTTTAGTGGGACCAGCTTTTGCTTAATGAAATACAATAAAAATGTCATAATGCATTTGCAGTAACAAGGCTAAGTATTGTTTCATGAAACTTTGTTTAATTTCGTGTACAGGTGCATACATGCATGCATGTGTGTATAACATATATTGACCGGGCTCAGCCTGTAATCCTAGCACTTTGGGAGGCCGAGACAAGTGGATTGCCTAAGCCCACGGGTTCAAGACCAACCTGGGCAACTTGACGAGACCTCATCTCTAGAAATCAAAAATTAACCTGCCCTGTTAGCGTGCACCTGTAGTTCTGGCTACTTGGAAGCCTGAGGTGGAAAGATCGCCCTGAGCCCAGCAAGTCGACGCTGGGGTGGCCATGAGCATGCCACGCACTCCAGCCTGGGCAAGGGTGTGGGACTCCAACTCAAAAAATACACACACACACACACACACACACACACACACACACACACACACACATACTTACATATTATGCTGTGTATGTGTATATGTTAAATATTTACCTATAAATCTATGTGTGTGTGTATACTGACTCATAAAATGTACTTCTTATTTTGGATCACAGTAAAAAATAAATTTGAAAGCCACTGGCTTAGGAGAACTTATCACCAAAAGTACAACCATAACAGCTAATCTAGTTTCATACATGAAGAAACCAAAGCCTATACTAAGTGCCTTGATTAATGTCACACCTCTAGGGTATGACAGAACTGGAACTAGAACTCAAGTTTCTTGGCTCCATCTGGTATACTTTAGCCATTTTCATCTCAATTAAATAAAACCAGCTACATTTCACTATTAACTCTCTGGCACGTTAAAGTTCTCAAATAATTCAACTATATTAAAATTATGATAACCTCTTGACTGGGTGCAGTTTGCTCATGCCTGTAACCCCAGCACTTTGAGAGGCTGAGACGGAGGATTGCTTGAGCCCAGGAATTTGAGACCTGCCTGGGCAACATAGCAAGATCTCATCTCTACAGAAAATCAAAAAACTAGCCTGGTATGGTGGTGCATGTCTGTGATCCCAACTACTCAGGAAGCTGAAATGGAACAATCACCTGAACCCAGGAGGTCAAGGCTGCAGTGAGCCATGATTGTGCCACTATACTCCAGCCTGGGTGACAGAATGAGGCTCCAACTTGAAAAAAAAAAGTTAATCAAATAAATAAATAGGATTAAACTCTTTTAGGTTAAATTGTGTGAAGTCAAGAACTGTTTTGCAGGAAATTGTTTAAAAGTCATACATTGAACTTTCTCCCCCTCCTCCAACCCCAGAATGTACTCTACCCCACCACCACCCCCACCACCACCACCTTTCCTTTTAGACAGAGCCAGTTGCATGCCTGGCTTTTGACTGAGAATTTTCCTACCCATTCCGGGCTTGGGAATATATACCCAAATTAAAGGGTATTAGTGTGATAAGAAAAAAGTCACTTTGAAATCCAGGAACTTATTAGCATAAATTACATTACAGCTGAATCAGCACCTAGAAGCTCAACTTGAAAAATGTTGCACAGTTTATATATTTCTTCCCCTTCCTAAGCAGAGTTCAAAATACAATCAATCATATTTCTCTGTTTTGCAGGTAGTAATATGTCCCAGCTCCACTGGAATGTTCATTGAGTTGAGAATTCGACTTTACCTTCAGGAAACTGAGCCCACCTAGACCTGGTATTCATGATTGTTCTGTTTGGTCAGAACTTTATTTAAAATGTTGTGTCCAGAAGACAGAGACCTTTATAAAGACCTGAGTGTCTGATTTCCTGATTATGAACCTTACCAGTTCAATGTGTGGGTAACAATCACGTCTTCCAAATTTGATTCATGGGCCATATGTATGATTTGTAAAGCTATATATTGTTAAAATAGGAGTAACAATAACTATTATTATAGCAACTAATCTTGGTGGCATTTGTTATCCATTGAATTGCTTCAGTGATTTGAAATCACCTCAGTTTTCTTCACTTGTTCTTGGAATTGGTGGCCCTTCATCTTTGTGAAGCAAATAAATGTGGTGCCTCACAGAAAACAGAGACCTCCATCCCCCGAGGGAACCACATAAAACATGCCGTGTGCACTTTGTGCATTTGATAAAAATATAAAAATAATCTATTTTACAAGGTTAGCATTAAATAGGACAATACTTCTTTTCCTTTATCATTCCCTACTGAACAAATAGTTGATCTAAAGAGCCTACATAATAATTTCTTGTAATTCTCAGTTACCCATATAATTTAAATGACATTTATATTTGTAAATTACAAATATTTATATTTATAATTATCATTGTAATTGAAATTGAATTATTTAAATTTTCCAGATGCATATTGAGTGAGGGCTTTTTTAAACATACAAGAAAGAAACAAAGCACCAGGAGGCTTTGAAGATTTATTTCACTAAGGAATATAAAGTAGATAAGAACTGTTTTTACTGACGTATTAATGAAAACCGCCAACACTATGATGAGGTGATGTGTACCAGGCACTGATCAGTATGCTTTATAAATAGCAACCCACTTCATCCTTTCAACCCCATCTTGGCTTCATTGGGTGTATTTTCCCCATTTCCATCCCAGTTAAATGAAACCAGAGACATTCCACTATCCTCTGATACATTAAAGTCCTCAAATAATGCAACCATATTAAAATTATTACAAACTCTACACTCTAGCCACTATGCTTTACAGTGCTTCTGTTAAATACTGTGACCTAATTTGTACCAAGTAAATGTGTGAACCTATGCATAATATAAAACTAAGAGCTTTGTTTTAAAGCAATCCCGTGAGATCTCACAATAACTGTACTTATATGTCATGTGAAACACAAGGACCTACTTGAAATTTGATAAAATAGAGATTTTGTTTCATTTTTTATTATTGTACACGTGGATTAAATAAATATCTTAACAGACACCTTCATCTCATTTCCTAAAACCCCCAGAGCCGTCTGCTGTCTACTGCAGGAAGTCATTGTGACCTCCCAGGCAGTGGGGACAACTCTAGTTCATGTGCCTGCATGAAGAAGCACATGCAAGACTGTGGGCCCAATGTGTTCATTTTGTCCCGCAAGGAGCAGAAATCTTGTCCTTCTCAACTCTTCAATTCACATTCCTTCCAGAAGAAACAGGCCTTTTCTTGATCACACCAAAAGCACTATGTAGTATAATGGTTAGAGCTTGAGTCCCAGCTCTGCCACTTATTAACTGTATGACATAGAGTAGGTTTTTAAATTCTGCGTATTTTAATTTCCTTTTCCAGGGGCCAAGCATGGTGGTTCACACCTGTAATGAACCTTGGGAGACCAAGGAAGGAGGATCATTTGAGGCCAAGAGTCCAAAACCTGCCTAGGCAACATGGTGAGATCTTATCGCTTAAGAAAAAAAAAAATTCTGTAGAATGGAGATGTAATAAACTTATCTCATGACGAGGCTGTAAGGATAAAATGGGTTGACATTTATAAAGTGATTTGAACAGTGCCTGGTACATAGCACCTGCTCATAGTGTTGACTGATCATTAATATGTCAATAAAAACAGTTCTTGTCTACTTTAGACGCCTCAATAAAATAAATCTTCAAAACCTCCTGGTGCTTTGCTCCTCCCTTGTATGTTTAAAAGATGCATCTGGAAAATTTAAATAATTCAATTTAAGTGATAGTGATAATTATAAATATAAATATATACAATTTATAAACATAAATATGTCATTTAAATTACATGGATAACTAGGAATTATAAGAGAGTAAGCAAAAAAAGCACTAAGCAGATGAAGCAATAAACTCAGTCCAGTTGATAAGGTAAACACGTCTCAGTCTGTGCAAGTACGTGCACGCACACACACACACACACACCAATACACGAGTAAACTCCCTGTGCTCACAATTCATTCCATGTGGCCCCATCACCATGGCCATCCTTCCCTCTTCCTACTGGTTTCCCAAACCATGGCCCATCTGAAAGGTGGCTTTGACATTATTGCCTCCTCTTCAAAACTTAAAGAGTTTGCCATCTCTATACTAGACCTTAGTCTGCCTTTCTCTAAATAGTGTAGATTCTGCTGGCCCCAGGGCCTCCCTAAGAACAGTGTCCTCACAGTACTTCTTCTCTGGGCACTCTTCTGGGACAGAAAACTTGGCATCCAGACCATGGGACTGCTGGACCATCCTGGAGGCCGCAGTCATAGATTTTTGAGTGGGGCACCCAAGAGTGAATGCTCCGTTCATTCATTTATTTATTTATGTATTTATTTATATTTTTTTTATTTATTTTAGTGGGAGGCTTACGCTGTCACCCAGGCTGGAGTACAGTGGCACGCTCATGGCTACCGCCTCGACCTGCTTGTCTCACACCATTCTTCCATCTCAACCTTCCAAGTAGCTGGAACTACAGGTGCTCACCAGCACACCCAGCTAATTATTTTGAATTATTGTAGAGACAGGGTCTTGACAAGTTGCCCAGGCTGGTCTTGAAACCCTGGGCTCAGGCAGTCCTCTCACCTTCACCTCGCAAAGTGCTGGGATTACAGGTGTGAGTCACCACAACCAGCTATTTATTATTTTTGAGTCAGGGTCTCACTCTGTGGTGCAGACTAGAGTGCAGTTGCATGATCACTCACTGCAGCCTCAACTTCCTGGGCTCAAGAAATTCTCCTGTCTCAGCCTCCCAAGTAGCTGGGATTACAAGTGCACACCACCACACCCAGTTAATTTTTTTTATTTTTTGTAGTGATGAGGTTTTGCTCTGTTACCCAGGCTGGTCTTGAACTTCTGGGCTCAAGCAATCCTCCTGCCTTGGCCTCTCAAAGTGCTGGGACTATAGGCATGAGCACTGGGCCTCATTTATTTATTTTTTAATTCCCTTGACCAATAAACATTTTTTGAGTTTCTACAATGTACCAGGCCCACATACTAGGTTTTCTGAGGGAAACCAGAGAGACAAGAGCCCTTTCTTCTCCAGAGCTTCCATTCTAGAGAGAAAAAACCAAGAATGCCTGTCTAAAATCTACCCAAGGATCTTTTACACCACTATTACATTCTACCCAACCAAGGAAATTCAGCCTGCTTTCCCATTGTTTTTTTTTGTTTCTTTTTTTGAGTTGGAGTCTCACTCTGTCGCCCAGACTGGAGTGCAGTGGCCGCTCCCGGCCACCGCAGCCTCCACCTGCTGAGCTCCGGCGATCCTTCCGCCTCAGCCTTCCGAGTAGCCGGAATTACAGACATGCGCTACTATGCCCGGCTGACTTTTTTAGTTTATTGTAGAGATGAGGTCTCGCTGCCCAGGCAGGTCTCAAACCCGTGGGCTCAGGCAATTCACTCACCTCAGCCTCCCAAAGGCACGGGATTACAGGCTGAGCCACCTAGCCCGGCTTCCCATTGTTAAAAATGCCACTTGAGAAAGGTTAATCACCACCCCCAACCCAAATTAACAGCGCCTCCCCACCCCTCTTGTTGAGATGTCTACAACTCATTCTCATGCTATCTGGAGCCCTGCTGAATCCACAAAAGGCTGTGGACCACAGAATGACCATTTTACCCACACAGTCATTCTTGTGCATCTCTCCCCACCTGCCTCCATGCTTTGCTTTCCCTGGCCACCCTTGTCCTTCTACCAGTCTCAGTAGCACTGGATTAAAAAGCACTAGTGAATGAGTGCAGTGGCTCATGCCTTCAGGAATCCAGCACTTCAGGAGGCTTCGGTGGGAAGATTACTTGAGCACAGGAGTTTCAGACCAGCCTAGGCAACATGTTGAGACCTCGTCTCTATAAAAAAAAAAAAAAAAAATTTAAATTAGCCAGACATGGTGGCATGCTTGTATAGTCCCAAATACTGGAGCGGCTGAGGTGGAGGGATCTCCTGAGCCCAGGAGGCTGAGGCTGCAGTGAGTTGTGAATGTACCACTGCACTCCAGCCTGGGCAACAAAGTGAGACCCCAACCCAACAAAATTTTTTTTAAAACACTGGTGCTGTCTACCTGCAGCAAAGAATATTTGCACTTCTCCCATTGCCACCTATAGTCACAGAGAAAGGAGGTGACAAGCAAGAGAGCACATCACCAATCCTTAGGCTCTCCCTAGAGCTGCCACTCAACTCCTGGTGGGGCACCCACTCGTCCAGGCCCTCAATACATGCCCCTACTTAGTTTCCTTGCTAGGAGAGCAGGCCCCACTTCCACAAAGCAGTGAGAAGGAATCATTACTTCTGTGGCATTCTTGCCAAAACTGTATAATCTCAGCTTAGTTGTGAAACATCTCAGAAACAAACAGTCTACAAAACACCTCGAGCACAGTAAGATCGTGAAAGACAAGGAAAGACTAAGAGAGTGTCACAGATTTAAGGAGACAAAAGAAACATTACAACTAAATGCTGGGTAGGATCCTGCCTTTGTTCCCAGAACAGAAACATGATATCAGGAGAAACTGGTGAAATCTGAATTAAAGTCTCTAGTGTAGTTCATAGTATTGCACTAATGTTAGTTTCTTATTTTGATCCTTATGTATGATATTAAATGAGGTAAAGCTGAGTGAAGGGTAGACAGAAACTTTCTGAACGTTTTTGCAACTTTTCTGTAATTCTAAAATTATTTCAAAATAAAAAGGATTTTTAAAAAATTGTTTTTGGCCCGGCACAGTGGCTCACAGCTGTCATCCAGCACTTTTGGGAGGCCAAGTTGGGAGAATTGCTTGAGCCCAGGAGTTCAAGACCAGCCTGGGCAAGATAGCTGATCTTCACATCTACAAAAATGAAAAAAAATTAGCTGGTTCTGGTGGTGCATGCCTGAAGTCCCAGCTACTGAGGAGGCTGAGGTTGGAGGATCATTTGAACCTGGGAGGTCAAAGCTGCAGTGAGCTGTGATCATGCCATTTTACTTCAGCCAGGGTGACAGAGTAAGACCCGGACTCTTAAAAAAGTTTCTAGCCAGGCTCGGTGGCTCAGCCTGTAATCCCGCGCCTTTGGGTGGCTGAGGATTACCTGAGCCTGCAGGTTCGATACCCGCCTGGGCAGCAAGACCTCATCTCTAATAAATCAAAAAATCAGCCGGGCGTGGTAGCGCACACCTGTAGTTCCGGCTACTCGGAAGGCTGAGGCGGAAGGATCGCCGGAGCCCAGTAGGTTGAGGCTGCGGTGGCCGGGAGCGGCCACTGCACTCCAGTCTGGGCGACAGAGTGAGACTCCAACACAAAAAAAAAAATTAAAAAATTTAAAAAATAGCCGGACTCGGTGGCTCAGCCTGTAATCCCGCACCTTTGGAAGGCTGAGGCGAGTGGATTGCCTGAGCCTGCAGGTTCGAGACCCGCCTGGGCAGCGAGACCTCATCTCTACAATAAATCAAAAAATTAGCCGTGCGTGATAGCACATGCCTGTAATTCCGGCTACTTGGAAGGCTGAGGGGGAAGGATCGCCGGAGCCCAGCAGGTCGAGGCTGCAGTGGCCAGTAGCGGCCACTGCACTCCAGTCTGGGCGACAGAGTGAGACTCCAACTCATAAAAATAACATAAACAAATAAAATAAATTTAAAACGTTTCTAAGCCAGGCTCAGTGGCTCAGCCTGTAATCCCAGCAATTTGGGAGGCCGAGGTGAGTGGATTGCCTGAGCCTACGGGTTCGAGACCCACACGGGCAACTTGGCAAGACTTCATCTCCATAATAAATAAAAAAAATTAACCGGGCGGTAGCATGCACCTGTAGTTCCAGCTACTTGGAAGGCTGAGGCGGAAGGATTGCCGGAGCCCAGTAGGTCAAGGTTGCAGTAGCCGGGAACGTGATGCTGCACTCCAGGCTGGGCAAGAGAGTGAGACTCCAACTCAAAAAATAAAATAAAATAAAATTTCTAAAGCAGAGCCTTCTTTTCCCACCTTACTTCCTGTCATTCTTTGTCGACTGCTTTAGGCCTCAAGGTGAACAATAGGACAGTGGCCTTTATTACTTGGGTGTATCAATGATCACAGAGACAAAATTCCTAAGACCAAAGACCATGGTCCTGCCACCAGCCTGGCGTTAGCATAGGTGGCGCACATTGGCTCTAAGCCTGAGCCCCCGCCTAGTGGCTATCAGGGGACCTGGATGAGGACTGGGCATCTCCAGGGAGCCTGAAGCTCTGTTTCCAGCACCTTGGGAAGCTCAGGAGAGACCTGTGGGATTAAGTTCTCCTCAAAGCCACTGGGCTCACACCCAGCTTGAAGACAGCAGGATCTAGTCTCGGATTATTCCTCTGGTCTGGGCCCTTCTCTTCAGGCAGCCTCTATAGGAGAAGAAGGAGAGGAGGCGAAGCACCCTTAATACACTAATTCTTTCAGAAGATGATTCAGGTTTTTGTAGCTTCATTAGCATTTGCAGATAAAAATACATTTTAAGTGGCATTATGCTAAGTAATTATTCTTACAAGATGTGAAATTAAACACATTTTACTCAGCATGAAATTATTCCTGCCACGTACTGAGTTTGGTGACAGCTTGAGAGTTTGGGCAGTGGGTTGCAAGAAGGGGAGAAGCAATCTATGTATTAAAAAAAAAAAACTAACCCCAAATATTCCACCAAAGGTAAGTCCTTGTAGCGAAATGATTTTGGCTGGATGGAATATTAAACCTGCTACTATAAATTTCACGCTTTGCATTCCTAAAGCAGATGCAGAGTGATGATGCCAAAAATTAATTGGAAATAATGCGACTTGCCTTGTGTACTCTATCCAGTAGAGGGCATAGCAGATAAGCATTGTGTGCGCTGGTGACTTCGCGTGGCTGATAAGGCTTGTTTGTAATTGCTTCTGTAAAGATATGTAGCCGCATGCTTGGATGCTTATTTACATTTAGGAATGTGGTTCGGAATAGGGGGTTTAGATTTAAAACTTCAGTTTTGTCTGTCAATACATGGGAGAGTTGTGGTTGTTGCGAGTATTATATTTACCAAGGCACAATGTTAAATTGCTGGATTTAATTGTTACAGTACAGTGAATTATTCTATTATTTCTTACTTTTTTATCCCAAGGAAAATTCAAACTTTCCAGGCTTTAGGGCAGGATAAAATGGCTCTGAGCATGTCAGCGTCTCAAGAGCACATTATTTTCTTATTGGATTGTATTAACTTTACAGATGGAAATTTGAAGGAGAATTAGAAGGCTTAGAGATGGGAAATTTGGAGAAGAAAAGAATAATGTCCTAAGATTTCTGGAGGGGCTAACTGGTAAGTCATTTTGAAAGCTGCTGATGCTAATTCTCATAGCAAAAGACATAGCAGACCCTAAAATTATCAGGAATGAGGCACAGAATTGCTAAGAAGGAAACGAATCTTGTGTCACACTCAGAATTGCTAAAGGATTATTCAGGTTCTCTCTCTCTCTCTCTCTCTCTCTCTCTCTCTCTCTCTCTCTCTGTGTGTGTGTGTGTGTGTGTGTGTGTGTGTGTCTTCCCCCCTTCTTCTCTCTCTGTCTTTCTCTTCCTCTCTTTCTGACTCTCTCTGTCTCTTTTCCTCTGTGTGTATGTGTGTATGTCTGTCTCTCTTCCTCTCCTTCTATCTCTCTTCCTCTCTGTATGTGTGTCTGTCTCTCTTCCTTTCTCTGTCTCTCTCTGTGTCTCTCTTCGTGTGTGTGTGTGTGTGTGTGTGTGTGTGTGTGTGTGTGTGTCTGTCTCTGTCTGGTCTCTGTGTGTGTGTGTGTGTGTGTGAGTATGAGTGTGTGTGTGGGAGTATGAGTGTGTGTGTGTGTCTTCCCCTCTTTCTGCCTCTCTCTCTGTGTATGTGTGTGTCTGTCTCTCTTTGTCTCTCCCCCCCCCCACTCCCTCTCTCCCTCTCCCTGTTAGAATTGGCATAGATTGTTCTTATGTAAACTCCTAATAGGGCACCTGTCCACGATCTGAGCAGAGGATATTTGGCAGTCCCACTTCGTTTAAAAAATAAACACAGTCTCCTGCCTCAAATGCACATATTTTTTCCCAAAGGGACAGCAACATGACATATATAAACAAACATTCATCCATAAGCACTCTAATTTGCAGCTAAAGAAAAAACTGACAGGGAAACACAACATCATCAAACCTAACAGATAATCATGCTCAAGAAAAAGGCACAGCCTCCTTCCCACTGTTTCCTGGGAGTCAGGTGGCTGCTGCAGACAACCACAGTCTGACCTGTCCATGCTGGATCATCAGCCCTTGGCCAGGCATGAACCTGGTGGGTCTGAAATCCTGTTTGTTACCACAGACCCTCCCACCCCTCTCGGACACTCCTTCTCTCCCTCTGGACCTCTTCCCAAAGTTTTTTGTTTGTTTGATTGTTTTTTATTTTAGAGAGACAGGGTCTCACACTGTTGCCCAGGCTGGTACAATTATGGCTTACCACATCCTCAAACTTCTGGGCTCAAGCAATCCTCCAGCCTCAGCCTCCTGAGTAGATGGGACTACAGGAGTATGCCACAATGACTGGCTGTTTTCTTTATTTTTGCTTATTTTTATAGAGACGAGGTTTTGCTGTGTTGGTCAGGCTGGTCTCAAACTCCTAGCCAGGTATGAACCCAGCCTCTTCCCTACAATTTTGAATATCTCCCCAGGACCCCAGATGAGAAGAACCCCAACAGGAAAATGAGCAAGGAAAGAAACCACAGAACTGGCATCTGGCATCTGGGTAGGGAACTAGGAATGCCTTCTAAGGGTGGCAGGAGGCTCACTTTCACCATCCTTTTTACCTTTGAATTTTGTACCATGAGCAAGCATTACCCATTCTTAAAATAGATAGACTGATACTCAGATACTTGAAGAAAGGCAGGGAAAGAGAGAGAGAGGCTGATTGTAGAGAATGGACCTTAGACCAGTCAATAAAGAGTGACTTGCCTGTTCTTAGACCTGTTCTCATTGTTGGCCTCTCCCTGCCATTTAAGTGACTTTCTCCTTCTTGTGCTTTTCTTGTAGGAATAAGTGAATAAGTGTCCTTCCTCCCAGGGCTATGCTGTACTACAAATCTTGTTACCATTTCTCCTTTGAAACTTGAGTTTGTTGTTTATATGGCACTGTTGCTTTGCAAGTGGACTTCTCGTGTGTGTGTGTGTGTGTGTGTGTGTGTGTGTGTGTGTGTGTGTGTGTCTGTGTGGTGGGGGAGGGTTGATGAAGATGTAATGGTAATGAAAGACTCCTATGGGGAATAGGAGCAAACAGAAAATGGGGAAAGCAAGAAAGGTCATGGCAGAATAATTTGACCTGCAGGATTTTAAATTTAGGCTTTAGGACGAGCTCAGGTTTTTTTGTTGTTGTTGAGTCAGAGTCTTACTCTGTTGCTGGAGTGCAGTGGCATCATCATGGCTCACCACAGCCTTGACCTCCTGGGCTCAGGCAATCCTTCTACCTCAGCCACCAAAGTAGCTGGGACTACAGGCATATGCCCCCACACCCAGCTAATTTTTTGGTATTTTCTAGAGACAAGGTCTCGCTATATAGCCCGGGCTGGTCTCGAACTCCTGGACTCAAGTGATCCTCCCACCTCAGCCTCCCAAAGTTCTGGGGTTATAGGCATGAGCCTCTGCACCTGAAGAGTTCAAGTTTAATGTGAATGAGCCTCCAGAGTTCTGCCTTCCATTCAGCCCTCAAAATCCTATTTGTGTCATTGTCAAGAACCAAGATTTACCTTCTAGTACAGTTGTCAAGAAAAGGTCTCAACCTTGCCTCTCTTCTTAGATGGCTGCTTCTCTTGTCTAAAATTATTTCCAATCAGAAGCTATATTTAATATTTCAGATAACTACTGCCATGGTATATGGGTCATGGTTTTATTGCCAAGAACAGAATCTATTCCAGCTAATTTAAGCAGAAAGGGACTTATAAGGCATTAAATGGCTGACAGAATTACTGGGAGGGTAGAGAGTCAGGCCTTGATTTAACCTTTCTAGGATGACTCTGAAAACTGCTCTGCTGAACCTGGCTACCAGCAGAGCTGTGGCCTTCCACAACCAAGAAGCTCCCTGACAAAATGAGAAGCTACTGCTCCTGCCCCAACTCCAGAACCATGACAACCCTGCCACTCTCAGGGACTCACCATGGTCAGGGAGTCACTGCAGAGCTGCAACTAGAACCATACCAGTGCCCGCTAGAATTCACACCAACAACCGGGCTCGGTGGCTCAGCCTGTAATCCCAGCGCTTTGGGAGGCCGAGGTGAGTGAATTGCCTGAGCCTGCGCATTCGAGACCCACCTAGGCAACTTGGCAAGACCTCATCTCTACAATAAAATTTTTTTAAAAATAGCCAGGTGTGGTAGCGCATGCCCGTAGTTCCAGTTACTTGGAAGGCTGAGGCAGAAGGATCGCCAGAACCCAGCAGGTCGAGGCTGCAGTGGCCGGGAGCATGCCACTGCACTCCAGTCTGGGTGACAGAGTGAGACTCCAACTCAAAAAAAACAAAAAAGAATCCACACCAACAAAATGACCTGCTCACCACTGCCTTATACACATGCAATAGTCAGACTCAGGGAAACAAAATAGCTCCAATCATGCTTGCCAGCAAAACGATCCAACGCATGGGCTATGTCTCACTGCCACCTTTCAGACCCATGTGAGCACATCTGAATGGCTGAACTACACTCACACCAAAAACCCTCACTGCATGGGTGTCTGGGAAATGCAGTTTTAATGTTCCAGCCCTGCATTTTAGATGGCAGCTGGATTAAATGTTGAACATCAATACGTGGTGCCTGCCACTCTTCAAGCAATTATAGAAATGAAAACTTTTTTTTTAGGAAAATCATATTTACAAACTCTACATGAGCAAATAGTCTCTTTTTAACCCAAAACAAATGCATATTTAGAAATGGATAAATTAGTAATGCAGGATTGTTTTAACAAGGGTTTATGGGTCAACACAAAATAAAGGGAGATGGGAATTCTATAGTTCCTATCTCTCAGCTGTAGTGAACTAGTGAAGGTCAGTGCCGTTGTATGTGACAACCAGGGCACACTAATCTGTACATTGCTCAGAACATAGAGAAGAGCAAAGACAGCCGGTTTTACCCACTAGTGACACAAAAAACTGCTGGGGCGTCCCAGCTCCAAAGAGAGAACTGAGAAGGGAAACTATTAAATCATCAACAGAATGGGTTGAAGATGCAGAGTGGCCTGCCAGTCTGCAGGAATTGGGGCTGCATGCATGAGCAGATGGATTCACCTGCTTCCAGAAAGATCAGATGGCCTTCATACAAGACAGAAACACAGAACAGAAACCAAAGCGTCTCTGCTTCTTTGTCATTTGAGAAGCCATCCTGGGACTACTTGGGTGTGAGTGTAAGCACATCCTTGCAACACGGCTGGAAGGCAGAGTGGAAAGGACTGGGACACAGTTGTTTATGCTGCAGGAAAACAGCAGCTTACAAAAAGAATTTCTGGGAACTCAAAGTCAGATGACCCAAGGAACTGTAAGACTGACATATGCTGTTTCGAGGCTTTTGCAAGTGGGGTGACCACTTACAAAGGAAACTTTCACCCTATAACTGAATAACAGAGACGACTGATTAGAGAAGAGCCAGGAGGTGCAGAGGAGCAGACACAGCAGGGCTGATCTTACCAGGAACCTCCCAAAGCTTCCTGCTGTGGCCTGAGCTGGGCCGATGGCAACCATAAAGAAGAAAAGCGACCTATTCTAGAAACCTCAAATGCTGTACAGGCTCTGAAAACTGCCAGCAATCCTGGCAGGCATGATCTCTCACTCCTAAGACAACCTGCACATGCTTTCTTCTCTCCTCCAAACCTCAGTTCCCTTTCCTCTATGTCTTAGCTATCACCAGTGTAGTTCAGAAAATAAGACGTCATTGGAGAGAACTTCCCTTTTCCCCTCCTTGTGCCTGTCTTCCCCTCCTCCTCCTCCTGAACGTTCCTCCATCCCAGGCCAACCTGTCCAACTCTGAAGTCCTGTTACAGCCACCGTCTTGTAGAATCTGTCCCTTTGGGTCTTTCCTCTTCTACATCATTTCATTGGTGTCTCTCCCTGCCCTTCTCAGCAAATTGTATACTCTAGTGTCTGAAAAAGAAATTTCTCTTACACTTCGCCCCTTTCCTGTCACAACTCTCTTCATCTGGGTCTGCCTCTCTCTCCAAGCTTACCTGGGCCTATTCTTCAACTCCTTGTGTCTACACTTCAGCACCCTGGCCCCAAATACCCCAAGCCCTTTCCCATTGAGGGCCTGTGTAAAAACTGCTCCATATGCCTGAGAAAGATCTTGCCCTTGTATTGAACTAAATAGTGTCTCCCCAAAATCCTGACCTTAACTCGAAATAGGGTCTTTGTAATTAAAGATAAGGTCCTACTGGGTTAGGGTGAATCCAAGTCCAGTGACTGGTATTCTTATAAGAGGAAGATAGGATCCACAGAGGCATAAACTTGGGGGAATGAGGCTGTGTGAAAACAGAGGCAGACACTGGAGTGGTTTGTAAACCAAAGGAGGCCAGGGATTGCCAGCAACCCCCAGCAGCCAGGGAGGGCCAAGCAGGAGTCCTCCTTGGAGCCTTTGGAGGGAAAGAAGCTCTGCCAATGCTTTGATTTCTGACTTACAGCTTTGATGCTTTGATTTCTGACTTACAGCTTCTAGGACTGTGAAGAAATAAATTTCCATTGTTTTAAGCCACACACTTTGAGAAATTTATTACATCATTCCTAGGAAAGTAATACACCCTTCACATGTAACCCATCCCTTGTTGGCCCTGTCTCTTCCTAAAGAGATCCTTATCTGACCACCTAAGAGTTTCTCTTGTATTTTTCTCCATGGTTGAAACCAGTTTATTTTCTTTATAGCCCCTAGCATGAGGGAAAAATCATATATTTATTGGTTCATTTTAAATATATTTTAAAAATTATTTTAGAAGCAGGGTCTTGCACTGTCACCCAGGCTGAAGTGCAAGGGATGCATTCATAGTTCACTGTAGCCTCAGCCTCTTGGGCTCAAGTGATCCTCCCTCCTCAGCCTCCCAAATAACTGGGACAATGGGCTTGCATTTTCACATTCAGCTAATTTTTTTTTTTTTTTTTTTTTTTTTGAGTCGGAGTCTCACTCTGTCGCCCAGACTGGAGTGCAGTGGCCGCTCCCGGCCACCGCAGCCTCAACCCGCTGGGCTCCGGCGATCCTTCCGCCTCAGCCTTTCGAGTAGCCGGAATTATAGGCGCGCGCTACTACGCCCGGTTGATTTTTTGATTTATTGTAGAGATGAGGTCTCGCTGCCCAGGTGGGTCTCGAACCCGCGACATTCAGCTAATTTTAAAAATTTTTTGTAGAGACAAGGTCTCACTATGTTGCTCAGGCTGATTTTAAATTCTTGGGCTCAAGCGATCCTCCCTTCTCAGCTTCCCAAAGCACTGAGATTACAGGCATGAACTGCACTGAGCCCATCTTTTGTTTTTATTATCTATTTCACACACGAAACTCTAAGCTTCCAGAGAGCAGGGATCATTTCTGTTTACCTCTCTAGTGCTAACCTGACACATGGTAAATAGCCAGTAAAAGTTTGATGAACGAGTGAAATAATGAATTAATGAATGAGTGAAATAATGAATGAATGAGCTGGAGTGGACAGGTCTTGCACCTGGTTAGATGTGAGGACAAGGGGCTAGAGTGGTCAGGGAGTCCAGGTTCTGCTCAAGTCCTTGGTGGACTTGGATACCCTTCCCTGAGTTCCAGAGCACCAGAGAAAGAGAAAGTTTGGAGGAAAGGTAACAGGTTCAGTTTTAAAGTTTTGAGTCTGAAGTGTATGTAGGGTACTCAGAATCAGATGGCAACGAACTAGTATCCCTCTTCCTGCCTTTCTGTGCCCCTGCTCCCATCTTGTCCCTCCCCCATCCCCAGTGTATTTGCAACACAACAGCCAGAGTGAGCCTTTAAAAATATAAGCAGGTGGCTCAGTTTATGCCTGTAATCCCTCACTTTGAGGTTTATGCCTGTAATCCCAACACTTTGAGATTGCTTTGATCCCAACACAGGAGGATTGCTTGAATCCAAGAGTTTGAGACCAGCCTAGGCAATATAGCAGAACATCATCTCTATTAAAAAAAAAAAAATTAGTCGGGCATTGTGGAATGTGTCTAGTCCCAAACACTGGGGGAAGGGGGTGGGCTGAGGCAGAGAGATCCCCTGAACTCAGAGATCAAGGCTATGGTGAGCCATGGTTGTGCCACCGCACTCCAGAAAGGAAATAAGTATATTAAAAGGATATTTATACTCATATGTTCATTGCATATTCACAATAGCAAAATCATGGAACCAACCTAAGTGCCCTCCAGCAATTAATTGACTGGATCAGGAAAAGGTTTTTTATATATATATATATATATATACACACACACACACACACACATACATACATACACACACACACACCATGGAATACTGTGTAGCCATAAAAAATAATGAAATGCCCCTTGAAGCAACATGCATAGAGCTAGAGATTATTATCCTAAGCGAACTGACTCAGAAACAGGAAACCAAACTCCGCATGTTCTCCATAGTGAGATCCTGACTTAAAACAAAAAAGCAACCGATGACATCCTCCTCTGCTCCCCATCCTCTGGTAAAACTAACATCTTATTTATTTACTGTCTGACTTCCCTACTCTGGTGAGATATGTGAGATGAGGGCAGGGATTTCTGTCTGTTTTGTTCATTGCTGCACATCCAGCATGGACATTGTCTGGCAGACAGGAGGTGGTCAGTAAAATGTTTGTGGAGCAGATGAATGAGGTTCCACTAGAAGTGTGGATATGTGGGGCTGCCACCCAGGAGTGAGTTCTGGGCAGGAGGTGAGGATTGGAGGCCACCGACAACCAGATGGTTCACGAAGCCCCTGGCATGGTTGTGACCTCTCACAGGAAGGACACAGAGTAGGAGCAAATGAGGGCCCAGGAGAGAACCTGGAAAATACCAGCCTTTAAGAGGAGGGCAGAGAAAGTGATGTCGTCCAGAGAGATGAGGAAATAGCCCAAGACCTCGGGGAAAGGGCATGTCAGAGAAGGAGTGAGCATCATCAGAAGAGCTGAGAGGGAGCAGTACAAGACACAGACATGAGGGCTGCCCCACAGGCTGACGTGGCAGGAATTGGCTTTCATCTGGAGGGATGGGTGGGAATGGGGATCTGCAGATGAGAGCCCAGCAGCGTGTATAGACAACTCACCTAGAAATCAGACTGAGAAGGAGAGGATGATTACTAAAGGAAGACCTGGGGTCAGCATGAAGGCCTAATTTAATGATTAGGGAGAGCAGAGCCGACGTAAATGATAATAAGGAGCAAGTGGAGAAGACAGCTGGCAGGCCAGGGGCAGTGCCTCACGCCTGTAATCCCAGTACTTTGGGAGGCCAAGTTGAGAGGGTCACTTTAGGCCAGGAGTTCAACACTAGCCTGGGCAACATAGCGAGACCTCATCCCCTTTTTCCCCCCCAAAATAAATAATTTTTTTTAAAAAATAAGGAAATAAAACAGTTGACAAACACAAGTGAGAAGCTGAGGTGCCTGATAGAATGGGTTAGAAAACAGGGAGGAGCCCCTACTGCAGAGGATAGGTCAGAAAGAGAGGGCACTAGCATACAATGCCGGCACTTCTTTTCTGCTTACACACCTGTGATTAGACCAGAGTCTGGCTGGTTCAGGTCGGGCACAGCTGGGCCTGGCTTCAAGCTTTCCAGAGTGTCTCATTTTCTGGGACTAGCAGAGCATGTCCTTCTCATGGCAATGGCAGAAGCCAACAGAGAAAGTCCAACTAACAAGCATATCTCCAGCCTCTGCTGATATTCCACATCCTAATATCCCATCAAAGAAGGCAAATCACTTGGCCAAGCTCAAAGTCAAGAGGTGGGGAGAGTACACTCTGCCCACATGGGGCCATGGCAAGGCAAAGAGTGTGCAATTCTATTATGGGGGTGGGGGAGGTGAAGATCTGAGACGATAATGTAACCTAGGCCAAGTGCATTGACTCACGCCCTGTAATCCCAACGCTTTGGGAGGCTGAAGTAAGAGGATTGCTTGAGCCCAGGAGTTCGAGACCAGCGTAAGCAACATAGTGAGACCTCGTCTCTACAAAAAAAAAATCAAAAAATTAACTGGACACAGTGGCACACACCTGTAGTCCCAGCTCCTCGGAAGGCTGAAGCAAAAGGATCAACTGAGCCTAAAAAGTCAAAGCTGTGGTGTGCTTTGATTGTGCCACTGCATTCCAGCCTGGGTGACAGAATGAGACCCTCAACTCAAAAAAATAGTAAGTAACATACCAGTTGACACCATTATTATTTTTATTATTGTCACCTCATCTAGGCTGAAGATGGTACAACTGTGCCCCAACCAGCCTTCCACCTCCCACGGGTCCCACATGACACCACATTCATCTTCCTCCTGTGCCATTGTCATGATGTCACTCCTCTTTCCAAACCCTGCCTATAAGATGAAGTCCAAAGTCCCTGGCCAGGTAGAAAAGCCTCCAAACCTGACCAGCCCAATGAACCTCCTCTGCTCTCCAAGATGCCTTCTCCACTCAGGCCAGTCCAGTCCCACTTTCTTTCAAATACTCTTTGCTGGCCCCTAGCTGCTCCCTCCTTAACCATTGCACCACTTCCCTAAAGTTTCTTGATGCTTCCTTGAATTCATCCCAAACTTTTCCTGCTGTATTGCCTAGACCATGGGGCCATGGCAAGGCTGACTCAAGTAATCCTCCTGACTCCTGACTCAAGTAATCCTGACTCCTGACTCTAGTAATCCTCCCACCTCAGCCTCCCGGTGTGTACTACCTTTTAAACTTAATGATAAGTAACTTAAGTATAGTGACTTGAATTATGAACATGTTTTATTTATGTATTTACGGAATAAACATTTGAAATTTTTCTTTGACATCCACTTCTTGTTGTCAACAAACTAATACTTGGTTGGCCTCTTCCCAGGAGGAGGATGCTTGGTGACAACCGGGCTGTGTGCTGTCCTTGAGGTGTCTCCAGTGTGTATTGGACACAGAAGGATTCATGGGAAGTCTCAGGACAAATGGATAAATGCTCCCCTGGGACTTAGCATGGCATGTCATGAGAGACCATAGGAGGACACCATCTCAGTTTAGATGAAATGGAAGGCTTCCCGAGGGAGATCTGCAGCACCATCAGGGGTTAATTAAGCCCAAAAGGGGGGTGAAGTATTCTGGGCAGAGAGAACAGCATAATCCAAGGCCCAGAATCTTGAAGGAAGGTAGGGTGTCTGGAAGTAGCCAGTAGGTCTGAGTGCCTCATAAACAGAAGCCAGATTGCAATGACAGGGAAGGAGTGTGGAGTGATGGTGAGGCACTATGGAAGAGCATCATGTGCCACAGACCCAGGGGTTTGAACTTAAAAAGGGAATGAGGCCTCAGAAACACTCTGCTGGCCATCAGTCTAGGCAAAGAATTTATGACCAAGACCCCCAAAACTAAAATAGACAAGTGGGGCTTAATTAAACTAAAAATCTTCTGCACAGAAAAATAAATAATTAATAGAGTGAGCAGAAAACCTACTGAATGGGTGACAATATTTGCAAATTACACCTCAGACAATGGGCTAATATCCAGAATCTACAAGGAATTCAAACCACTCAAAACGAAAAAAATAATCACATCAAAAAGTGGGCAAAGGACATGAACAGACTCTTGTCAAAAGAAGACACACAAGTGACCAACAAACATATGAAAAAATGCTCAACATAACTCATCATCAGAGAGATGAAAATTAAAACCGCAATGAGCTATCACCTCACACCAGTCAAAATAACCGTTATCAGAAAGTCAAAGAGCAACAGATTTTGGTGCAGTTGCAGAGAAAAGGGAATGCTCACTCGCTGTTGGTGGGATTGTAAACTAGTTCAGCCTCTATGGAAAACAGCATGGAGATCTCTCAAAGAACTAAAAATTAAATTGCCATTTGACCCAGCAATCCCAGTACTAGAGATCTACCCAAAGGAAAGAAATCAATATATTAAAAAGATATCTGTACTCAAGTGTTCATTGCAGCACTATTCACAATAGCAAAATCATGGAACCAACCTAAATGCCCGCCAACAATTGACTGGATCAAGAAAATGTGGTATACAGACACCATGGAATACTATACAGCCATAAAAAGAAATGAAACATGGTTGGATCTGGAGATTATCATCCTAAGCAAACTGACTCAGAAACAGGAAACCAAACTCCACATGTTCTTACTCATATGTGGGAGCTAAGCAGTCACAAAGATGGAAATAATAGACACTGGGAACACCATAAGGGGGGTGATAGTGTAGAGGACTAGGGTTCAGAAACTACTTATGGGGCACAATGCTATCTGGGGAATGGACCATCTGAGACCCAACCCTCACCACTACCTAATGCATTCTTGTAATGAACATGCATGTGTACCCCTGAACCTAAAATTTAAAAGTAATAATAAAATTAAAAGTCAAAAAAAAGAGAATGAGGGCAAGGTAAGGCCAGAAGAGCATGTAAGGGTGAGAGTATTCAGGATCACCCAGGGTGTACTTAGTCTTCCAAATATAGCCAAGTGCTGTTAAACAAATAATGAGAGCCTGTGCATCCTACAGTCTGTTTTTCCTATCAGGATTCCTCAGCCCAACCCTGAAGGATGATCTTTGTTTTTTAGTTTGTTTGCTTGTTTGAGTCAGAGCCTCGCCTTGTTGTCCACACTGGAGTCAGTGGCACAATTACTTTTCTCTGCAGACTCGACCTCTTGGGCTCAGGTGCCCCTCCCGTCTCAGCCTCCCGAATAGCTGGGACTACAGGTGTGCACCACCATGCCCAGCTAATTTTTTTTAATTGTAGAGATGAGGGCCTACTATGCCGCCCAGGCTAGTCTTGAGCTCTTGGGATCAAATGATCCTCCTGCTTCAGCATCCCAAAGTGCTGGGATTACAGGCATGAGCCACTGTGCCCAGCCCTGAAAGGTGATCTTTGAGATATCTTTGCAGGTTCCTATTCCCAGGCAACCCCTGATTCTCTCTCTTTGCCACCTCCCAAGGTGCTGAATAGCAACCTCCCTCTGCTGAGGTGGGGCTGCATGGGGCTGCATGTAAGCCCCTCTTCACTCCTGCCCATGGCGGCCAAGGAATGGAGTATCTTTTTAGGTCCTGCTAGCTTCGGCTTTACTTCAGTCTTCAGTCTGTTCCTAAATTGGAGGGAGAGGATTTCACCTTCCTCCATATTTCCACAGCATTTACAGACACCATCCATAGGAGTCTGAGTTAGCCTGGCAGAATCCACAGGATCTCTTTGGGACATGTGTGCCCTCAGAGTCTGGCAGTGATGGCTGACCCCACCACAGGTCACCTCCCAACATCACTCTGTGGGTGGCATTTGTTATGCACCTGGAAAGAGGACAGCTCAATGACATGACACTTTCTAGTAATAGTTTGTTCTTAACGCTGTTGTCTTTCTTTCCATAGCTTAGAGTTAATGCAGGGCACCTGTGGCTCAGAACCTTGTCCATGTCCCCAGGCCCTTCATGCCCTGGCATGCTGTTTGCTAGACTGGACATTGCCTACCCCTCCTCACCTACCAGCCAGAAGCAGAACACCTCAGCATCCCAAAGTCCCATAGGTTTGCATCAGGAACACACCATTCAGTGCTGCTTTTGGGCTTAGTCCTGTTTCTTTGCCTTCAGAGACTGGCAGAAAGCTCCCCACATAGTTCTCTGCCTACACATTCAGGATGAAATGTGTAATTTTTATTGTAAATTGAGATGTTTCTAGGGGCGGTCAGTGAACCACACTGAGCCTTCAAATGTTCCTCACTAGGTCTTTTGCCCCAGGCACCTTTGCATTTCACCAGCATAATATGTTTGCTTTCTTGCAATGACAGTACATTTCCCTCATTATTAAGGTGAAACTTGACCCACTTACTCCAGCCTGTGGATGTGCAGAGCAACTGCTCTTTGTGTCCTAAGGCACCCTCCTCTGGGATCACCAGCCCTGGGTGAGCAGCTGGGGTGTGGTATATAGTTAGGAGCATGAGCTCTCAGACCAGGGGGCTTGTGATCCCATCCTCCCTTCTCATTTGCCCCCTGTGGGGTCTTGGACCAGTTACCTAACCTTTCTGAGCCTCAGTCTTACCTGTAAAGTGTAGGCAATAGTATTTACTTTATAGAGGCTTGAAAAGATTAGACAACAGAATAAATGCAAACTGGCCCATCCGAAGTGCCCATTCAGAATCTGTTGCTATTATTACTCACATCCCAGGATGGATTAGTGGTACTCATCTCTTATCCTCTTCTCTCTTATTCCATTCAGGCTGCTAGAACAGGATATCATTGACTTGGTGACTTATAAACCTTATAAACAATACATATTTATTTCTCTGGAGACTGAGGAGTTCAAGATCAGGGCACCAGCAAATTAGTATCTAGTGAGGGCCTGTCTCCTGGTCCCTAGAGGGTCATCTTGCCATGTCCTTACATTGCATGAGAGAGTTCTCTGGGTCTCCCATATACCCTTTTTTTTTTTTTTTGAGTCAGAGTCTCACTCTGTTGCCCAGGCTGGAGTTGGAGTACAGTAGCACCATCACAGCTCACCACAGCCTTGACCAAGTGATCCTCTTGCCTCAGCCTCCTGAGTAGCTGGGACTGCATGTACATGCCACCATGCACAGCTACATTTTTTAATTTTTTGTAGAGACAAGGTCTCACTTGTCTCCATCTCCAGGTTGGTCTGGACCTACTGGCCTCAAGCAATCCTTTCATCTCAACCTCCTAAGATGCTAGGATTACAGGCATGAGCTACTGCCCCTGGCATCTGGGTCTCTTTTATAAGGGTACTAATCCCATTGATGAGGGCTCTCCCCTCATGACCAATAACCTCCCAAAGACCTGCCTTCAAATGGCATCGCCCTAGGGATCAGGATTTCTACATATGGATTGAGGGGACACGGTAACCCTTAGTCTATGGCACGTTCCCTCCTGTGTTCCTCGACATTTATTTTCCCTTCTGGCTCAAACTCTAATTCAGAGCACAGAACGAACTCAATGCATGTACACCCGTGTGCTTACCCCATTTTATAGCTAGAGTGACTTTAGCAAAGCTCCCAAGGTCGTAGAGCCAGGTCACTGCTGCTGCTACCACAGTAATTGGAGGTGTCCACCATTCTCTCAAGGACTCTGCTTCCCCAGTGGCTGTGTGGAGGAAGGTGATACAAGGCACAAGACAGCCACCATGGGGCTGACCATGGCCAATGGGAGACAGGTCTGGTGGGAGCTCTTGGGTTCATTCTTCTCCCTTTCTCCTCTTGGACAGATGCTTCTGTGACATAGTTCACACAGTCTTTCCAAAGATACCCCATGAGAGTAGACATCAGCAGTACTTGTTTCAAAGCCATGACCAGATCAGGACCCTGCACCCATGTTAATTCACTGCTTCTCCACCTCCCTTCTGCTTCCCTGGGATTGCACTCTCCACCCCAATAAGGGTGAGCATGTGAGCTATTGCCTTTGTCACTGCCTTTTGGAGATCTTGGGCCAAGACGTGCAGAAATTATTTTCCTAGCATACCTGACAAGTGGGCATGAACATGAGACAAAGACACAATAGGCAGTAGAGTATAAGGAGCTCACCACCACAGGGCCAGCCTTTCCACCTTGGGGGGCAGTATGGATTTGAGGGCTCTTTTCCCTATGAACAGATTTACTTTCTTGTATGTGGGCATGGTTTTGCTCCCTGGAACACATGTTGTGAGCCCTCTACTATTAATACATTCTGTATTTTATCCAAAAAAGTGGCCCTCCTCAGTCTTCTCCAAGTTAAAAAAAAAAAAAAACGATTCACACTGCCTAATGTCACTTCCCAGAGCCATGGTGTCAAAAATCAATGTTACTTGTGAAAGGAAGTTTCCAGAAAGGGTCCAATGTCTCAGAGGTAAGCTGACCAGACTGTGTGCTGTGATGTGGCCTTTCGTTTTGCTGACTGCTGCATCATCCGTAACTCTCAACTGTCCCTTGAAGCATTGTTATCACCTCATTCCTATTTAAAAAGCGGCAAGAAACCTAATCTAGAAAACTGGGCAGTACCTTGGCTTCATAGAAACAAAATTTATGAGTTTTGGAGTCCATTAAAATTGAATTTTAATCCAGACTCTCTTACCTATTAGTTTAGTGGCCTTATGCTGGGAAAATTGGCTAGTCATATGCAGAATAGTAAAACTGGACCCCTGTCTCTCACCATATACAAAAATCAACTCAAAATATTTAACAGTTTAATTATAAGACCTGAGACTATAAAAATGCTAGAAGAAAACCTAGGGAAAACTTCTCCTGGACATTGGTCTAGGTAAATAAGGTTATGACTAAGTCTTCAAAAGCACAGGCAACAAAGACAAAATAGACAAATGGAACTATATTAAACTAAAAAAGCTTCCGCATAGCAAAAGAAACAATCAACAGAGTAAAGAGATAACCTATAGAGTGGAAGAAAATATTTGCAAACTGTTCATTTAACAATGGACTAATATCCACAATATACTCGAATAAGGAACACAAATGATTCAACAAATAGCAACAAATAATCCCATTAAAGAATGAGAAAAGGACATGAATAGGTATTTCTCAAAAGAAGATATACAAATGGTCAACAGGTATATGAAAGAAATTGCTCAATATCACTAATCAGATAAATGCAAACCAAAGCCACAATAAAATATCATCTTACCCCAGTCAGAATGGCTAATATTGAGATGATAAAAAATAACAGATGTTGGTGAGAATTTGGAGAAAAGAGAATGCTTACACATTGTTGATGGGAATGTAGATTAGTATAGCTGCTATGGAAAACAATATGGAGAGTTCTCAAAAAAGTAAAATAACCACAAAAAACAATAAAAATAACCATTAAAAAAACCAAAAAAACTACCATTATATTCTGCAATCTCATTATTGGATATCTACCCAAAGGAAAAGAAATGGACATATCAAAGGTATACCTGAACTCATATATTTGTTACAGCACTATTCACAATAGCAAAGAATCAGTCTAAGTGTTCATCAATGGATGACTGGATAAAGAAAATATAGTACATATACACAGTGGAATACTAGTCAGGCTAAAAAAAGAATGAAATCATGTCATTTGCAGCAACATGGATGGAACTGGAGATCACTATCTTAAGTGAAATAAGCCAGACATGAAAATACAAATATCACATGTTCTCATTTATATGTGGGAGCCAAAAAATGTGGTCATGTGGAGATAGAGAGTGGAAAGATATGGCTGGGTGCAGTGGCTCACGCCTGTAATCCCAGCACTTTGGGAGGTTGAGGTGGGAATATTGCTCGAGTCCAGGAGTTCGAGGCCAGCCTGGGCAACAAAAAGAGACCACTGTCTCTACAAAAAAAATTTTTAATTAGACGTGGTGACATGCACCTGTAGTCCCAGCTACTTGGGAGGTTGAGGTGGAAGGATTGCTTGAGCCAGGATTTCAAAGCTGTGGAGAACCATGATTGTGTCACTGCACACTGCACTGCCTGGGCAACAGAGTGAGACCCCAACTCAAAAAGAGAGAGAGAGAGAGAGAGAGAGTGGAAAGACAAACACAGACTGAGAAAGGTGAGTGGGGAGGCAGGATACGAGAACTAGATTAAAGGGCACAAACATACAGTAAGATAAAGAAATAAATTCAGTGTTTAATAGCAGAGTAGGGTGACTATACCTAACAAAAATTTATTGTAATCTGGTGATGGAAACCCTAAATACCCTAATTTGATCATAATACATTATATACCTATTTTATTTATTTATTTTTTTGAGTCGGAGTCTCACTCTGTCGCCCAGACTGGAGTGCAGTGGCCGCTCCCGACCACCGCAGCGTCGACCTGCTGGGCTCCGGCGATCCTTCCGCCTCAGCTTTCCAAGTAGCCGGAATTACAGGCATGCACTACCATGCCCGGCTGATTTTTTGATTTATTGTAGAGATGAGGTCTCCCCTGCCCAGGCGGGTCTCGAACCCGCGGGATCAGTAATCCACTCACCTCAGCCTCCCAAAGGCGTGGGATTACAGCCTGAGCCACCGAGCCCAGCTTATATACCTATTTTTAAAATGTTTGGAGTATCCCATAAATTTATATAAATAGTGAAAAAAAAAACTTTGTGACCTTAGTCAAGTGACAACTTTAGTGAGCCTGTTTTCTTTTCTTTAAAATGGAAATACTGTTATCTACCCCTACAAGACTGTTGTGAACATTAAATAATACAGTAGCATATGCTCAGTAAATATTAGTCTCCTTTCTTTGACCATCCCTGCTCGCTGAGCCTTTGCTTCCTTTTATTTTTTTTTTTACTTAGAGATGAGGTTTCCGTCACTCAGGCTAGAATGCAGTGGCACCATCATAGCTCACTGTAACCTGGGACTTCTGGGCTCAGGATTTCCCCCACCACGATCCTCCCACCTCAGCCTCCTAAGTAGCTGGAACTATAGGTGCATGTCATCATGCCTAATTTATTTATTTATGTAGAAATGGAATCTGAAGAAACAGAGAAGCTTGTAGAAGCCATCCTAAAGCATGAGGATAATTCTGATACTGTGAACTATAAACAACAATATTGGATGAACCTAATTACTTTAGTAAGATATTTATGATGATTCTTTGAGATGTTGTCTCTCCAATAGATGGTACGCTTCTCTAAGGCAGGGACTTTGATAGGTCTGGCACATAGTAGGTATGCAAAGGTGTACTTGGATGAACAGGCGTTTGCCAGCCCATAAATAAAGGAAGCAACATGCTAAGCAAAGTACAGTGGTATAGATTTTTTTAAATGGCGTAGCACAATGGATAGGAACCATGAGAGGTTCAAAAATGCAAAGGATATAGAGTAAGAATTTGTGGAGTTGCAGCTGGGGAAGATGGTACTGCCCTGACAGTGAAGAGTCTTTCATGACATCATAAAGATTTCATTTTTAAGTTAATAGATTTTTTTCTAAGGTCTACAGCATCTAGTATTCTAGGTGGTCTCCCATCCAAGTACTAACCAGGCCCAACCATGCTTAGCTTCCAAGATCAGACAAGATCAGGCTTGGTCAGGGTGATATAGCCTTAGATTAGACTTTATTTTTTAGAACAAGTTTCAACTTACAGAAAAATTGTAGAAAGTACAGTGAGTTCCTATATACACTCTCTCTTACTTCTCTCCCTTCCCCACAGTTTCCCCATTAACATCGTGCATTAATGTGGTACATTTGTTACAGCTGATGACCCAATATTGATACACTATTATTAATGGAAGTCCTTAGTTTACATTAGGATTTACTCTTTGTGTTGCATAGTTTTATTTGGCAAATGGATAATGTCATACAGCCACAAGTACAGATCATAGCAAATAGCTTCATTGTCCTAAAAACTTCCCTCTCCACCTTCCCTGGAACCCTGGCAACCACTGAAATTTTTACTGTTTATATTTTTTGCATTTTCCAGAATGTTTTATAGTTGGAATCATATTAGCAATGTAGCCTTATCAAACAGACTCCCTTTACTTGGTAAAATGTACTGAAGGTTTCTTCTCCATTTTTTTGTGGCTTGATAGCTCATTTATCTTTGTTTTTAATTTTTATTTGCTTATTTTTAGTATAAATAGTGATGAGATCTTGCTATGTAGTCTAGCTGGTCTCAGACTCCTGACCTCAGGTGATCTTCCCACCTTGGCCTCCCAAAGTCCTGAGATTACAGGCTTGAACCACTGCACCTGGCCTCATTTCTTATTACAGACTAATATTTAATTGTATGAACGTACTTGAGTTTGTTTATTCAGTCACTGATTGAAGGATAGCTTGGTTGTTTCCAAGTTTCTGGCAGTTGTGAATATCAGGTTTTTGTGTGAGCATAAATTTTCTACTCATTTGGGTAAAATACCAAGGAGTGTAATTGTTGGATCATATCATAAGATTATGTTTAGCTGAGTAAAAAACTGCCAAACTGTCTTCAAAAGTGGCTGTCTCGTTTTGTGTTCCCACCAGCAATGAATAAAAGTTCCTGTAGCTCCACACTCTCACCAGGATTTGATGTTGTTGGTGTTTTGGATTTTAGCCATTCTAACAGATATGTAATGGTATCTCATTGTTGTTTTAATGTACAATTCCCAGATGTTAAGCTTATTTTATATGCTTATTTTGATATGCTTATTTTTCCATCTTTTTTTACTGAGACATTTTAAAATTATGTTGTCTCACAACAGCAAAAACATGGAACCAACCATGTTGCCCATCGAAGCTGCACTGGATAAAAAAATGTGGTACATATACACAATGGAATATTATGCAGCCATAAAGAAAGACAAATATATGGACTTCTCAGCAACTTGGATGGATTTGGAGTCGATCATACTCAGTGATCTATCACAGAAGCAAAGAACAGAGTACCATGTGTTCTCACTCATAAGCAGATCTTGAACAATTATAATACAATAAGAAAGGGATTGGCAATAGTGGGAAACTGTCAGGGGAGTGGGTGGGATTGGCAGCTGAGGGAAACTGCTAGGGGAGGGAGGAGCATACCTCACCAACAAGGGTAACTGCATAATCAACATTTGAATATCTAACCCTGAATTGTACCCCACATCTTTATAATAAAAAAAAAGAAGAAGGAATAAAATAAAATTGTGTTGTCTCAGAATACCATATGTTCTCACTCATAAGCAGACCTTAAACAATTATCATAATACTATAAGAAAGGGATTGGCAGTAGTGGGAAACCGCCAGGGAAAGGGGGTGGGATTGGCAGTTGAGGGAAACTGCCAGGAGAGGGAGAGACACAACTCATCAACAAGGGTACCTTCATAATGAAGATTTGTATACCTAACCCTGAATTGTATCCCACATCTTTAAAATAAAGAAAAAAAAAAAAAAGAAAATTGTGTTGTCTGTTTTCTTATTGCTGAGTTTAAGAATTGTTTGTGTACTTGGGATACGAGTGCTTTATCAGATAAGTGTTTTGCAAATATTCTCTCCCAGTCTGTGGTTTGTCTCTTCATTCTAAGATTGTCTTTTGAAGACAGAAGTTTTCAATTCTAATGAAATTCAACTTACAATTTTGTTTCTTTCATGGATCTTGCTTTTGGTGTTGTACTCAAAAGTCATCACCCAACATAGGGTTACCTAGATTTTCTCCTGTTATCATCTAGAAGTTTTATGTGTTTTTTCAGTTAATGTTTGCAAAAGGTGTAAGGTTTGTGTCTATTTTCCTTTTTTTTTTTTTTTTTTTTTTTGCATATGGATGTTCAGTTGTTCCAATAGCGTTTGTTGCAAAGACTGTCCTTTGTCCATTGAATTAGTTGCCCTTGCTTCTTTGTCAAGAATATTTGTATGAGTCTATTTCCTTGAATTTATCCTGTCTCACTGGTCTATTTATCCTTTCATACAATACTGTCTCGATTATTGTTGTTTTATGGTATGTACTGAAGTTGGGTATTGCCAGTCCTCAGACTTTGTTTTTTTTCAATGTGTTGGTTTTTTTGGTTTTTTTAGCTTTCCATATAAAATTTCTTATCAATTTTTTGAAATAAAATGACTCACCGGGATTTTGATTAAGATTGCTGATATCTTAATATTGTCTAGTTGACTTCCAGTAAAATGGCGACGGGTCAGGTTGGACTGAGAGTCTCCGCAAAAGTATGTCCATCATAAAGACTGTCTGCATGAGTTGGCATGTTCCGGTGGGTGAGTGAAAGTCTGTTCTGAGAAAACCCTGCTGAAAAAACAGCTGATTCTCATCACCTGACGCCTGGTCCACACCATCAACTGTGACAGCAAAGCGGCTGGAGCCTGGGATCCAATCGGTGGAGAGAAAAGATGGGGAAAGCTGAGAGGATCCCTGCCCCCAGGGAGGAAACACCGACTGCAGCCATCTTCTCTGTCCTAGGACCCGGCAGAGACCTGCATTGCCTGTCCAGCTCCCAGCCTCCAACTTGGGACCTAAGGTAATCTCATCAAACTTGGAGAGACAGAAGCCCCTCCCCCACACTGGATCAGACACAGACACATGAGATCTTAGTGGGAGACTTGATAGGCAGTGAGTCAGGCGAGTCCAGATCTGATCCACCCTCCCCCCACAGTAGGCCTGGGGCATCTGACACACTTTGAGAGCAAACCTATCAGCCTACACTGAGAGCAGAGGGGAGGGGCTGGAGATCAGAGCTGAAAGGAAGTTGGACTTACAGGAACAACCTCAGAGCAAGTTTCTGTTTTTGTTTTTTTGTGTTTGTTTTGCTCATTTTTGTTTGTTTTTTGTTTTTGTTTTTTTCTCTCTATTTTCAATAACGTTGTTATACTTGCTTTGTTTCTGTTATTTTATTGCTTTTTTTTAGACTTTCTGTTTGTGTATGGATATTTTTGAGGAAGAGTGCATCAATAGGGGGTTTTTGTCAGATTGTGTTTGTATGATTGTATTTTTTTAACTCTTTTCTGTCTTTATGTCTCTTTTCATTTGTTAGTTGATATGTCTGTCTGTTTCCCATCTTACTTTTCTATCTCTCCACCATCTTCTCACCACCCCCTCCATCCTTTTTTCATTCTTTTCCTTTTCCTTACCTCATTTTGCTTTCAGAGAGCCAACCTATACCCCCACAGTATGGACAGATTGTAATGCAGTGATAAGTGGGTTCCAGGAGGCCCACACACCTGTCAGTGGATACTGAGATCTGCAGATAGATTCTGAATCACAGCTCCCCCCTCAAATCTCAAAACAGCAAAAAAAGTACAGCCCCAACCCACAGTCCAGCTTCAGAATTGAACAAAGTCAGAGGATCCACATAAGGAAGAATAGGAGATTGAGCAAAGAGAAATAAAAGCTACCCCCCATCCCTGAACAACAGAATTAAAGAAGAGGTTAAAAAAAAAGGAGAGGGGAGGAAAATCTACACAAATGAAGAAAAACCAAAGGAAGAATATGGATCTCACACAGACCACTGGGAGATCAGACACTGAGAATACAGACTTTGGAACACAAACAATAAAGAGCCCCCAGAATGACTGATCTCAAACCACAAGCCCAGATATCAAGACATTAATAGAGAGAATAAGTAGAATTGAGAAGAAACTAGAGGAAAGAATGAAGGAGTTGATAACTGAGATAAGAGCAGTAAAGAACACAATGAATGACATAAATAACAAAACTGATAAGCATGGAAAGCAGAGTTAGCCAAACAGAAGAAAGAATCTCAGAGCTTGAGGACCAAAAATATGGAACTGATCCAAACTGTCAAAAACATAGAAAAGAATCTTAAAAAGACAGAACAAATCCTTCAAGAGATGAGTGATTATTTCAAGAGGTTGAACCGAAGAGAAATTGGACTTTCTGAGGCAGAAAGAGAGACACAGACCACCATGGAGCAAGCATCCCATGAAATTATCCAAGAAAACCATCCCTCATCTCAACAGTGACATGACCAATCAAACATAAGAGATTCAGAGAACCCCTGTGAGACAAAAAAATGAGAAGACCAACTCCTAGACACATGGTAATTCACGTACACAAAGTAGATATAAAAGAAAAAATCCTAAAGGCAGCAAGAGAAAAAGGTCAGACTACACACTGGGGAAGACCAATTAGAGTAGTAGCCGATTTATCTACTGAAACACTTCAGGCTAGGAGAGTTTGGAGTCCAATGTTCAGAGTTATCAAAGATAAAAAATTTCAACGAAGAATTACCTACCCAGCTAAGCTAAACTTCATCAGTGAGGGAGAATTAAAATCTTTCCCAGACACTCAATCCCTAAGAACTTATGCTGCCTCTAGACCAGCTCTACAAGAAACACTTAAGAAAATATTAAACACAGAAGAAAGGGGAAAAAGAACAACAATGTTCTTCACAAGAATGCAGGAAAAAGATTGAAAACACACATGAATCAATGCAAAAATCAAAAGAAAGCCAACAAACACACAGGAGAAACAACAATTCTATAAGAACTTCATGACAGGGATAAACTCTCACATTTCAATAATAAGCCTGAATGTGAATGGACTAAATGTACCACTGAAAAGACATAGAATGGCCAAATGGATAAAATATCATGAGGCAACAATATATTGTCTCCAAGAGATTCATCTCACCAGAAAGGACACTCACAGACTCAAAGTAAGAGAACGGGAAACAAAATTTCAGGCAAATGGAACACGAAAGAAAGCAGGAGTCATGATCTTAATATCAGATAAAATATTCTTTAAGCATCAAAAATTTAAAAAGATACAGAACATCACTACATAATAATAAAAGGTTCAATCCATCAACAAGAAATATCCTTCCTAAACATATATGCACTCAACATAGGAACACCAACTTTCATAAAGCAGCTTCTAGGCAAACTTTAAAAAGATATTGACTATAACACTATCATAGCTGGGAACTTAAATACCCCACTCCCAACTCTAGACAGATCATCAAGACAAAAAAATCAACAAGGAGATCCAGAACCTCAACATGATGCTGACCAAATGGACTTAACTGATACCTACAGAACACTCCATCCAACAACCAGAGAATATACATTCTACTCATCACCACATGGAATGTACTCTAAGACCAACCACATCCTTGGTCATAAATCAAGCATAAACAAATTTCTTAAGATTGAAATTCTGCCATGCACCTTCACAGACCACAGTAGAATAAAAATAAACATCAACACAAACAAATTTTCCCCAAAACCCACAAAGACATGAACACTAAAGCATGATGCTAAGCAAGTCCTGGGTCAACATGGAAATCAAAGCAGAGATTAAAAGATAGCTGGGAACAAATAAAATAAAGAAACATCTTACCGAAACCTCTGGGGTGCCATGAAAGCAGTACTAAGAGGAGACTTCATATCTCTACAAACACATATGAAGAAAATGGAAGGATCACAAGTTTACAGCCTAACAAACCACCTATTACCTATAGAAGCTGGAGAAGCAAGACCACCAAAATCCTAACTTCAGCAGAAGAATCCAGATCACCAAAATAAAAGCCCAAATCCAGGACATGGAAGACAAAAAGATTATACAAAAAAATCAATGAAACAAAAACCTAGTTCTTTGAAAGAATAAGCAAGATTGATGGTCCCCCAGCTAGACTAAGAAAAAGAGAGAAAAAGCCCAAATAAACACAATCAGAAACACAAAAGATTAAGTCACAACTGACCCTGAAGAGATATAAAAGATATCAGAAACTACTATGTACACTTGTATGGAAACAAACTTGAAAACTTAAAGGAAATTGAGAAATTTCTGACATCATACAATCTCCCCAGGTTGAAACAAGAAGAAATTGAGACTCTAAAAAGGCCAATAACAATCCAGGAAATTTACCATGTCATAAGAAAACTACCTACAAAAAAAAAGCCATGAACCATATGGCTTTCCAGCAGAAATCTACAAAACATACAAGAGGAACTGATACCAATCCTATCGAAAGTATTCCAGGTAGTTGAGAAAGATGGAATTCTCCTCAAATCGTTTTATGAAGCTAACATCACATTGATACCCAAACCAGGTAAAGATCCAGCAAATAAAGAGAACTACAGGCCAATATCCTTGATGAACATAGATGCTAAAATTCTGAACAAGATCTTAGCAAACCAGATTCAACAACACATCTCAAAAATCATACCCCACAACAAAGTACGCTTTATTCCCAGGATGCAGGGTAGGTTCAACATTTATAATTAAACACATCAAGAGATGTGCAAACAAAAACCACATGATTATATCATTAGATGTGGAAAAAGCTTTTGATAAAATCCAGCACCCTTCTTGATAAAAACCCTCAAGCATCTAGATGGAAAATATCTCAAATAGTAAGAGCCATCTACAAAAAACCCACAGCCAGCATACTGCTAAACAGACAGAAATTGGAACAATTTTCCCTGAAAACTGGAACAAGACAAGGATGCCTACTCTCACCTCTCCTGTTCAACATAGTTTTGGGACTTCTAGCTAGAGGAATCAGATAAGAGAAGGAATCAGGGATATCCAAATGGGAAAAGAGGAAGTCAGGTTATCCCTCTTTGCAGACAACATGATTCTAGACCTCAAAAACCCAAGAGAATCTGTCAAAAACCTCCTTGCAATAATAAAGGATTTTGGCAAAACCTCAGGGTATAAAATAAATGTGAAAAAAGACAGTTGCATTTCTATACACTAATACAAAGAGAAACCCAAATAAAAAACACAATCCCATTCACAATAGTCACGCAAAAAGTTAAATACCTTGGCACCTTCCTAACCAGAGATGTGAAAGACCTTTACAATGAAAACAACAAAACACTGCTCAAAGAAATCAAAGATGACACAAACAAATGGAAAAATATTCCATGCTCATGGATTGAAAAATCAACATTGTTAAGATATTCATCCTTCCTAAGGCAATCTACAAATTTAATGCAATACCCATCAAATTACCAGCAGCATTCTTCTCAGACCTAGAAACAACAATATAGGAATTCATATGGAAACATAAATGACCACAAATAGCCAAAACAATTCTCAGCAAAAAAAAATAAAATAAAATAAAGGGCGTTCTCACACTTCCAGACTTTAAACTTTGATTTAAAGCTACAATAATCAAAACAGCCTGGTATTGGTACAAGAACAGACATATAGACCAATGGAACACGATAAAGATCCCAGAAGCATCAATTTCTCAACCAACTCATCTTCAACAAAGTCTCTACTACCAACCACTAGGGAGAGGAGAACCTATTCAGTAAATGGTACTGGGAAAACTGGCTGATCACATGCAGAAGATTAAAACAAAACCCCTACCTATCCCCATACACAAAAATCAACTCTAAATGGATCAAAGAACTAAAAGTAAAACCTCAAACTATAAGAACCTTAGGAAATGCAGGAGGCACCCTTATGGAAATTGGAATTGGCAACCAATTCCTGATCAAAACCCCAAGTGATCATGCCATAAGAGATAAGATAGACAAGTGGGACCTCATCAAACTGATAAGCTTCTGCAAAGCAAAAGAAACCATCAAGAGAGCAGGGAGATAGCCCACAGATTGGAAAAAAATATTTGCCAACTGTATGTCTGACAAAAGCCTAACATCTAGGATCTGCAAGGAACTCAAATGTGCCAGGGGAAGGGGTTACATTAATAAACAAGGGTACCTGCATAATGAACATCTGTATACCTAACTCTGAATTGTACTTCACATCTTTAAAATAAAAAATGTTTTTTTAAATTTAGTCTTTCTATTCATGTGCATGAATATCTTTCCATTTATTTAGCTCTTTGATTTCTGTCATAAAGTTTTTTCTAATATAAATTTTGTACAGATTTTGTTAGATATATACCTAAATATTTCATTTTTTGTGTGTTAATGCAAAGCTTTTTGTTTTTTGTTTTTTGTTTTTTGGGTTTTTTTTTTTTGGAATCTCACTCCATAGCCCAGGCTGGAGTGCAGTGGTACTCTCATGGCCACCCCGGTGTTGACCTGCTGGGCTCTAGCAATCTTTTCACCTCAGCTTTCCAAGTAGCCAGAACTACAGGTGCACGCTACTGCACCTGGCTAATTCTTCTTCTTCTTCTTCTTCTTCTTCTTCTTCTTCTTCTTCTTCTTCTTCTTCTTCTTCTTCTTCTTCCTCCTCCTCCTCTTCTTCTTCCTCTTCTTCCTCTTCTTTCTTCCTTCTTCCTTCTTCCTTTTCCCTCTTTCTTCTTCTTTTTTGATTCATTATAGAGACAAGGTCTCACCAAGTTGCCTGGGTTGGTCAAGATTTTTAACTTTATATTGTAGGTGTTAGCAAGTCAAAGAGGTTACTAAATAGGAGAACAATATTATACATTTACTTTTAAGAAGATTGTTCTAACAGTGTGAACAAGGGGCTAGATTTGAGTAAAATTGGAGGCAGGAAGACAATTTTTTTTTTTTGAGTCAGAGTCTCACTCTGTCTCTCAGGCTGGAGTGCAGTGACCTGATCATGGCCACAGCATCCTCAACCTACTGGGCTCAGGTGATCCTTTCCCCTCAGCCTTCCAAGCAGCTGAAACCACAAGTGCACCACCACTCCTGGCTAATTTTTTGATATATTGTAAAGACGAGGTCTTGCCAAGCTGCCCAGGCTGGTCTCGAACCCCTGGGCTCAGGCAATCCTCTCGCCTCCACCTCCCAAAATGCTGGGATTACAGGCATGAACCATCAAGCCCAGCAATTTTTTTAAAAAGGTGTACACAGCAGGAGTAAAGGGCTAAACTGAGGAACTGACAGAGATATGGAAAATAATAAGTATGATTCAAAAAATAAGGTAGTCAGGGTGTTCTTATTCTGAGAATCCAAGCAGCAGACGTTCCCACAGTCTTGATGCCTCTTCAACTGTACTCATCTCCACCTCCTAAAGGCTTGGTATATAAAGGCCAAAATGACAGTATTAGCTGCTTTCCCAGCATCCCTTTATCCCCTAATTTTGTTCAAGTTTCCTCCTTCCCCACCTGGCCAAATATTACGTTGATGCAAAAGTAACTGCTGTTTTGGACTGTGAATTTTAAAGTATTATAACTAGGCTCAAACAATTCCTTATTAATCAAAATAGGAGCCATTACAATCAACACATTTTGCCAATAAGTTTGTTTATTCCTGTAGCATAAAAATCCACACTTCAGAATTTGACAAACTCTTGGAAATCCTTTTCTGCTGCTGGCTGTGGAAGCGTTTTCCCTGCAAAAAGTTGTCAAGATGCTTGAAGAAGTGGTAGTCAGTTGGCAAAAGGTCAGGTGAATGTGACTGATGAGGAAAAATTTCATAGCCCAATTCATTCAACTTTCAATGTGTTGGTTGTGCGACATGTACCATGGAGAAGAATTGGGTCCTTTCTGTGACAATGCTGGCTGCAGGCATTGCAGTTTTCAGTGTATCTCATCGATTTGCTGAGCACACTTCTCAGATGTAATGATTTCGCCAGGGTTCAGAAAGCTGTAGTGAATCAGACTGACAGCAGACCACCAAACAGTAACCATGACTTTTTTGGGTGCACGTTTGACTTTGGGAAGTGCTTTGGAAATTCTTCTTGGTCCAGTCACAGAGTTGGTCTTCACCAGTTGTTGTATACAATCCACTTTTCATTGCACATCACAATCTGATCGAGAAATAGTTTTTGTTGTGTAGAATAAGAGAAGACGACACTTTGAAACGACAATTTTTTGATTTTTCAGTCAGTTCATGAGGCACCCACTTATTGAGCTTTTTCACCTTTCCAATTTGCTTCGAATGCCAAATGACAATAGAATGGTCGACTTTTGAGTTCTTCGACAACTTCTCATGTAGTTGTAAGAGGATCAGCTTCAGTGATTGCTCTCAATTTGTCATTACCAGCTTCCAACGACCAGCCACTACGCTCCTCCTCTTCAATGCTCTCGTCGACTTTGCAAAACTTCTTGAACCATCGCTGCACTGTACATTCATTAGCAGTTCCTGGGCTAAATGTGTTGTTAATGTTGCGAGTTGTCTCCGCTACTTTACAACCCATTTTGAACTCGAATAAGAAAATCACTCAGGCCCGGCATGGTAGTTCATGCCTACAATCCCAGCACCTTGGGAGGCCGACATGAGAAGACTGCCTAAGCTCATGGGTTCAAGACCAGCCTGGGCAACTTGGCAAGACCTTGTCTCTACAATAAATAAAAAAATTAGCCAGGCGTGGTGGCACGTGTCTGTAGTTCCAGCTACTTGGAAGACTGAGGCTGAAGGATCACCTGAGCCCAGCAGGTCAA